>NW_010323713.1:0-10610 GCF_000700745.2 Antrostomus carolinensis | reverse complement strand
TCCCTCTTGCTTCCTAAACTCTCCCCATCAAAAAGCTCCAGCCCTGTGTGCTGAATCCTGATGAGCTTTTCACAGCTGGGACCATCACACCAAGTACCCCCTTGCTGGTGAGGAAGATTAGTGCCCTAAAAGACTGCTTTGGATCCAAAAAACAATAACTCCTGATATCACCTCTCCTTTTGGCATAGGTCAAAACATATTTATTTTTCAGGAAAATTCATTGTGCTTTGGTGGGGAAGAGGGATGGAGGGTGAGAAGGGGTGAGTTGTGGGGAAAATCAGGACACGCAGCTCACAAGGGAGCAGAAGTTGGCAGCCGAGCTGTCTCGGGAGCCCTGAGAGAGGCTGTGGCTGTTTATACATTCAAACAAACAACAACTCTATGGAGAGGTTAAAATCAAATCAAATCAAATCATCCCTTTATAGCAGAGCATCCACCTGAGGATGACATTTATAGAGAGAAATGGCGAAGGGAATTTCAGGTGGTCCATGAAAAGATCCATCACCACTTTGCTGAACATCTTTTCCCTATTTTTCCACATTTTAACTCATCGGCTGCACTGTTTAGAGCTCAGCTTTTTTGTGGTGACCCTGGGAGCTGGGCACTTCCATCACTTTTTTAACATCAACTGATATTTGGGTGTTAGAGGGAGTCAAATCCTTGAGGATTTCTTAATACTAATTTTCATGAAGATAGAATTAATTAATATTTCTCATGACCTGCAATGCACAAGTCACGCTCAACAAAGATGCAGAATCACCTCCTGATATTTTCTCTTTCCTTGCAGTAAATTTGCCATCACTGAGTTTCCTACATGATGTCTGTCCTCTCCTCCTGCCTCTGCATTTTTTTTAGGCTGTTGGATAACTAGGAATAAGATAAAAGCAGATTTATCTGTTGAGAGGAGAAACACAAATAAAAAATGCGAGCTGAGCCACGGGGAGAGGTAAAGCAGCGCCGACAGCTCCCTCCCCCCATCTCCCAGGGACGTATTAAACTTTAACAAGTAAATGAAACCAAGTTTGTGAAATGGAGTTAAAATTGCATAAGGAACATTTTCTTGCTCTGTGTTTGCTGTGATCTCTGCTCAGCTGAAAATCCATCTGGGATGCGGCTCTCCCCGTGGTCCTCGGGCGTGTGCCAGCCCCGTGCCCATGCGCAGCCCCCAGCTCCTGCTCCACATCACTGGCATGTGGATGAAACCTGGATCAAACACTTCAACCCTGGATGGGAACCTGGACAGCTTTGATACATCTCAGTTTAGAGGGATTTTTGGTTTGAGAAAGAGCATCCTCCATCAGTTGCCTGCTCCTCGTGCTGTTCCACGCAAAAGTGGGGTGAGTTGAAGCTTCTTTTGGAAAATTGCACTGTTTCAGGGTTTTTTTTTGCTTCAGTGCAGACACAGAAACCTCATCTAGAGAAAATATACTCAAAACGTGTTTTCACAGTTAAACTATCACACATGACAGCACTTCTGGGAGGATTCCTGCCGTAATGTGGAATCTACCTTTTCTTTTTTTTTTTCCAGCAGTTTCTCTCTCTCTCACAAGCGTGGGGACACTGGTGCTTCCCCAGTAAGATTATCTCCCTGGGTCCAAATATCTTGGTGAAGATTTGTGAAGCAAAAGCACATGTGTGAGCTGCCTGTGCTGGCAGGAGCAGGGGGGACCCTGGTTCTCCAGTGGGTAGTGATTCCCATCAGGGACACCCAGCCCTTACCTCTGCTTTTAATATCTCACTGAATCCCAGAATGGCCTGGATTGGAAAAGCCCTTTAAGCTCATCGAGTCCAACCATGAACCCAACACTGACCAGTCCCCTATGACTAACCCATGTCCCTCAGCACTATGTCTACACGACTCTTCAATCCCTCCAGGGATGGGGACTCCACCACTGCCCTGGGCAACCCCTTCCAATGCCTCAGAACCCTTGCAGCAAAGAAATTCTTCCTCACATCCCATCTCAACTGCCCTGGGTGCAACTGGAGCCCATTTCCTCTTGTCCTATCCCTTGGGCCTTTGAAGAACTTACGCTGCTCAGCACAGAGAGGAAAGGACAGTCTGTAAATCCCCCAGATGGTGCTCGCCGTCTGCTCCACAGGCACTGCTTGGTTTGGCTGAAGATTTTGTGCAAAAGCCTTTCTGGAAAGGTGTGAAATCCCCCAGAGGAAGATACTACCTGAGAGGGAGGTTGGTTGTGCCATTTCTGATCCTCCAACGAGGGTTGCATAGGGACCACAGTGCTTGGTGTTGAAGAAAGGGGTGGTTTCTGGGAGAAGAAGGCTTGGCTGCATTTATTTTTAATGTCCCAGTGCTACAAAGGTGTCACAAGGCTCCTCGTTCTCATATTCTGCTTTTCAACTCCTTTACTTGTTAGCTTTTTTTTTAATCACATGTATATTCATCTCCTTGGCTGAAATACAATATTAAAGAGGTTTTACATTTCATTCCACGGGATGAAAATAGATTTAATTAATGTCAAGGTATTGAAATTCAAAGGGAATTCTAATAGAGCTGGGTCAGGAGGAGGCACCGAGCTGCTCTGCAAGGGACCTGTGAGGCAGTGATGGGTTGTACCTGGGGTGGAAGCTGGTGCCTATTTGGCTCTGGTCAGGATGTGGTTGACTCCATAGGTACCTCTGGATTTTGGAGGGGAGGATGTCAGTAGATGGAGCTGTTTATTAATGTTTCCTAGTGATTTACAGTTCTGAAGGATGCTTTGGTGCTATGTGGAGGTTACATGGGTTTCTGGTCTTTGGGAAGGGTCTCTGTCCCACCCCTGTGCTGCATGGGGCCATTGGGAGCATGGGGCAAAGGCTGTGCCTCCCTGCCTGACTTCCCAGGAAAGCAGATTATTCACTTTTACTGGGAAGTCTGGGCAGGTGGCCAAGAGCAGAACCTTCTCCCTGAGGACACCTGAGATGGACACAACAGTTGTGTGTCCCAGAGATGTGCCATGGAGACAGCCATGGCATCAACTCTTCACCAGGACCATAATTAAACCCCAGCAGCTCTGTGCAGTGCCTGGTGCTTCATCCCGCTGAAGACTGTGGGTCCCTGTGCAGTGGCAGAAGGTGGCATAAGGTGGTGGATGTGTAGCATGATGGGATGAAGATGGAGAGAATTAAAGCCAAATGCCACCTCTTTCTCACCCCTCAAAGCATTGTGGCCACCATAATACTTGTTTTTTCCCCAGTAACTAGAGATCAGGGCTGTCTTCCTCCCTGCTGCCAGGTCACCCAGCAGAATGCCACCCCAAATCCAAACACTTGTCTGAAGTGTGCTGCTCCATGCACTCATGTACCTTCCTTAAAAACTCTCTGGCAGGGGTGAGTGGGAGATGGTCCACACACGTCCTGTTTTCAGCCCTGTCCTTTTATAACATTTTCTGCCAGATCTCACTTTTCTAATGTTCTAGTGCCGCTTTTAGGTCAAATCCTTGTCTGGAGTTCAATGGGATGGTGACATGTAAGTGGTTAAGAGAGAAATCTGCTTGACTTTGAGGTTGTAACCCGAAGATGTGAAACCAATGGTGCTGGTTCAGACCATGCATCTCACTCAGTATCTTGATCTGATGTCCAGGATCTCCCTCTGATGTCCAGCATCTCTCTCCCATGGCTGTCGAACATGGACAACCAGGGGAAGTGAAGAAGAGCATCCTCACCTCTGCTTCATCTGCAACTGGTCTCTGGGTCATGGATCCCATTCAAGCCCATCCTCAGTGGTACAGACACAGGATCCCCCTAGGATGGACATGTCCAACAGCAGCAGAACCTCGTTCCTCACATCCTCCAGGTCTGTGCTCTCCTCTATGCAGGCATTTGGGAAATTATCCTTGGCTGCCACAACACTAATTTTAATTTTAACGAAACGAGCCATGAACTGTTGAAAATAATAATTTTCAATATGAACACCTGAGAGGCTGCTGTGGGTATCTGCCAAGGTATTAATTTTATCTTAAATTCCAACGGGCTGAAAATCTGCTTATTAGGAATATAGAGAAGAATTATGTTGAGATATGAGTAAGGCTGTTGGGAAACAACAAAGAAAACTCATCCTGGTAGGGCTGGAAGGAGGTTCCTCTCCTGTCCTCCTGCCTTCATAGTGGAGAGAACTCATTTCTTCTGTGAAAAAATAGAAAGTTGGGAAATGGGGAGAGGGAAACCTTAGGTGGTACCAAACCAATATAAAATAAAGAAAATCAAGAGGAAAAACTCTGCTTTGGCTTTTTGCATGATCAGATATATTATTTTATTACCTGTAGGCCACTGCAGCACTTACTTCATTTCTGCTTATTTTTAAGCACTTGAGTATTTTTCTTGGGATATTAATGAACTTTGGCTCTGGTCAAAGAAGCCTTGTAAGTGTCTTTAATTTAAATATACAAAAAATGTCACAGAAACTGCAGAGCCTAAGGGTGACCCTGAGACTGCTGGTGCCATGCTGGCAGCGAGGGGTAACACCACCATGGAAAGACCTTTGCGTGATGCTATGAAGTTGCCTTTAGAGTCTGAAGTGGTATAGTTCGTTTTAATAATTTTATATTAAGTAATTACTTATATATCTGCTTGATGTTATAATCTAATTGATGTAATATGAGTTAGCTAAGTCTCATGACTGGGTTGCTCTATGGTGGGTCACAGGGAAAGGGGCTATATGGTGTGACATGCTGGTGGTGGTAGATGGTAGAACGAAGTTGGTGCAAGTAATTCCTCAGGAGTCTAAATCGATATATTAGTCAAGTATCCAAACTGTGTGCAGTGTTGGGCCCCTGAGTCCAAGAAGGACATGGAGGTGCTGGAGCGTGTCCAGAGAAGGGCAACGGAGCTGGGGAAGGGTCTGGAGCACAAGTGTGCTGAGTTCCCTTGTGGCTGAGGGAACTGGGGGTGTTGAGCCTGGAGAAAAGGAGGCTGAGGGGAGACCTTGTGGCTCTGTGCAAGTCCCTTGGAGGAGGGTGGAGAGAGGTGGGGGTGGGTCTGTTCAACCAAGGCCCAAGGGACAGGACAAGAGGAAATGGGCTCCAGTTGTGGCCAGGGCAGTTGAGATGGGATGTGAGGAAGAATTTCTTTGCTGCAAGGGTTGTGAGGCATTGGAAGGGGTTGCCCAGGGCAGTGGCGGCGTCCCCATCCCTGGAGGGATTGAAGAGTCGTGTAGACACAGTGCTGAGGGACATGGGTTAGTCATAGGGGACTTGTCAGTGTTGGGTTCATGGTTGGACTTGCTGAGCTTAAAGGGCTTTTCCAATCCAGGCAGTTCTGGGATTCTGTGATTATTTTGGGATTGTCTTTTCCGGCCAAAGCATTGGAGAACCCTTGAGAACCACAGGGTTTTGCTTCTGCTGGGAAGTGTTGTGACGGTAGTACAGGGGAGAGATGTGGGTGTTGCAGAATATACATGAATGGACTGAATTCATGTTCTAGGAAATGGCAATTTTTGCCATTCTGCCCATGTCCTGCTGGCTGTTGATGCAGGTCGTTTTGGTATTGAGCTGCAAGGCTGCATCTGCACTGGTTGTGTTGGGGTGTGTGTGTGCACGTACGAGTCTCTTAGTGCACCACCAGCCATGCCTGGGTGTAGCACTGACATCTTATTTCCATCACTTGAATATTCAAAGACCCTATGGAACACGATGATGTGGTTTTGCTGCGTAACATCAACGCAAGTATCATTCTGATGGCCCCATGGATGGGCTGGTCCCCAAAGAGATTGCTCCAAATACGTGGCAGATGTTCAGCTCACATCACAGGATGAAGCTTTGGGAAGTGCTAAATGATCTGGGCTTGCCATAAATCAGCTCTAGAGTGTCCTGCTGCAGGTTATGGACCAAGTATTAAATTTTCAGCAAATTGGGGAATTATTTCTTACAGGATCCCTCCTACGATGGGCACAGGGTGCCAACATGGGGTCCCCACCCTTAAACACTCATTGTTTTTGTCTAGTGGGCATCACAGCTGCGTTGCAGAAGCTGTGAGCACAAGGCTGGTCATTGCAAGGGGTTTTTTGGGGTGCTCTTCCAAGCTGAGAGGGTCCTTCCACAACACCTCCCACCCCAGCTGGTGTGGACCCTGTGCTCCAGCCCTGGGGTCAGCTTCTCCCCCTCTGAGCAGGGATGGAGAGAAGGGCTGCTGAGGTGTGTTTCCATGGAGCAGCTGAATTGGAGATGAATATTCCCCCGAGCGCTGATAAAATGCTGGGGTTGCTGTAGCAACATGTGTGAAGGTAAAAAAAAAAAGCCAAAAAAACAAGGTGGAGAAGTTTTTAGAAAGGGAGAGTTGCTTGGGTGCCCAAGATTATCTGAGGTGCTCAGCATGGGGATCAGAGTGAATCACCTGGGGCAGCAAGTGGTGTGGCACGGGGCTTTGGAGAAACCATGCCTGAGCTGACCCATCCCTGTGTCCATCCAAGAAAATGCCTTTTCCATCGATTTCCTGAAAGGTGAATAACAAGAGTGAGGTTTTAACCTGCATCCTGCTAATTTCTTGCAAAGCTGGAGGTGAATTTTCTCTCTGACTCCACATTTCTATCTAATTTAGTGAATCAGCCAGACCCAGAGAACAGCCCCAGGCACTGCAACTCCGATGCTTATTTTGGTACATTGTGAAAATAATTCCTGTGGCCACCCTGTTTGGGAGACCTCAGGTATATGGGTGCAGACTCATCCACATGGTTGGTGAAATATTTCTCTTCCCTTTTCTGTTTTTTATTTCTCAATGTTGTAGCCAGAACGTAGCAGTGATTTCTAAATGGTGAAGTTGGCGAGAATTTTCTCCCTTGCTGGTGCTCAACATCTTTGGAGCAGTGCTGAGTGATCCTTTCTTTGATTTTTCCCAAACTGAACAACTGCAAAACAATCCAAGGAAATCCTTTTCCCACAGTTGGAAAAGCAAAGCTGATTGCTGTCATCTTCAGCCTGAAAGGTGGGTTTGATGGTGAATGCTGTGGGGTTTTTTCATTTCCAGTCCCAGGAGCCTGGTCCTAAATTCCCTGCTCATTTATCTGCTTTTTTCCTAATTCCTCCTGAATGTTTTCCTCTTAGAACACATAATGGCAGTTAAAAAATCATGTGGACTGGAGGGTTTTTTTCTCCCAGTTGAATAGTGTTACAGAATTAATGGGATCCCAAGCAGGGCTGGAGCCTATTTTTTAGTTGGACAAAGTTTTTGGGGAGGTGCTGAACTCTCCTGTTGCTCAACATACGCTGTTTGGGGAAGCAGTTGGGTGGTGTGGGGAGGGTCAGGACTGCCTGGACTTGGTGTCACAGAATATGGAATCCGAGAATTGCCTCGATTGCTAAAGACCTAGAAGGTCATGTAGTCCAGTCATGAACCCAACACTGACCAGTCCCCTATGACTAACCCATGTCCCTCAGCACTGTGTCTACACAACTCTTCAACCCCTCCAGGGATGGGGACTCCACCACTGCCCTGGGCAACCCCTTCCAATGCCTCAGAACCCTTGCAGCAAAGAAATTCTTCCTCACATCCCATCTCAACTGCCCTGGCCACAACTGGAGCCCATTTCCTCTTGTCCTGTCCCTTGGGCCTTGGTTGAACAGACCCACCCCCACCTCTCTCCACCCTCCTCCAAGGGACTTGCACAGAGCCACAAGGTCTCCCCTCAGCCTCCTTTTCTCCAGGCTCAACAACCCCAGTTCCCTCAGCCACAAGGGAACTCAGCACACTTGTGCTCCAGACCCTTCCCCAGCTCCGTTGCCCTTCTCTGGACACGCTCCAGCACCTCCATGTCCTTCTTGGACTCAGGGGCCCAACACTGGACCCAGCACTCGAGCTGCAGCCTCACCAGTGCCCAGTGCGGGGGACGATCCCTTCCCTGGTCCTACTGGTCACACTAGTGCTGATCCAGGCCAGAATGGTGTTGGCCTTCTTGGCCACCTGGACAGAGATAGCAGAGGGGCTGGAGGTTCCATGCCTCCCTCCCCAGAACATCCCCATTGAAGGGCTCTCTTCCAGCACCCTGTGGAGACTCAGTGTTCCTCCTGTCCCCTTGGCTTTTAGAGGAAGTTTTTTTTTAATTCCTCTTTCTGCAGCAGTGATGATACTGGAAAACACATAAAATACAGCTTCCACCTCTGTCCAACAAGCTTTTCTTCTTCCCTAACTGCTCAGTATCTAATAATATCTTGCTATTGAAGTTGTTTAGCCTTTGTATTTTTGCTTTGTGGCATAGCTTTACTCTTTGCATGATATATATCTTCATAGCACCTTGGCTAAAGCAGAATGCTGCTAATTCCATATGATAGGATTATGATGAACTCATATGAATTAATGATGCTTATAAATATAGTCCCATTGAAATCTTTGACACTACATATTAACCTGGTAGCTGAGCCATAAAATGCAATGCATATGAAAAATCAGCCGGTTGCACTTTCACAATAGCCACTCTTTGTGTGATCTATATGGTGCAAAAGGGTTCTGAAAATCCTAGAAGAAAGTCTGAGCACTTTTATGATGAGGGTGATGCATTTATATAGTGGGGCTGTCACTTGGGTTGGAGGGTTGGGTGGAATATTAAAACACATCGAGGCCTTTTTAGCAAAATTTAGCTCCCTGTCCTCTTCAGCCAATAATTCACCCATTGGGAAGATCTCAAAGAGTTTAGGGGCGCTGGCAGTGTCTGAGTCAGGGTGTGGGGGGGATCTCTGGCTATCTATAGACATTGCTTTTTTGTGCTGCAGAATCGACCTTTGCAAGAGCTGATTTCCTCCTGGTTTCACTCTTTGCACTGTTTTGCTGCAAGAGTCAATAAAACCAACCCCAACCCATTCCCATGGACTGTCTGATTTTGCAGTGTGCTGAGCCACTCTGGAATTTAAGATGGGTTGGGGTTTTCTTTGTGCTTTTGTTTTCAAAAGTTTCTGTTGACACATGCTGTTCATTCTCTGCTCATCTCTTTCCATAAAAATCTGGTTGCCTTAACAGCCAAAGCCCACATTTATACCCTCTGCTCACCATGCCAGCCCATAAACCTGGTATTTAAGGGCAGTTAATGACAAAACAATGGGAAATGGGTTTAAGCTGAAAGAGGGGAGGTTTAGATGAGATATTAGGAAGAAGTTCTTCACTGTGAGGGTGGTCAGACACTGGAACAGGTTGCCCAAGGAAGTTGTGGCTGCTCCTCCCTGGAAGTGTTGAAGGCCAGGCTGGATGAGGCTTTGAGCAACCTGGTCTAGTGGAAGGTGTCCCTGCTGCTGGCAGGGGGGTTGGAACTGGATGAGCTTTAAGGTCCCTTCCAACCCAAACCTGTCTATGATTCTATGATTCTATGTGCCCACTCATTATTTAAGCATCCAAGTGAGGGATTTGTACCTGCTGTTTAGGTTGTTGCTTCTGAACATCACTGAAGGGATGGGACGCTTTCATGCGTGCCATGCCATGCCACACATCCTGATGGCTCAACGGCATGGGATGGCTGCCAGCAAAGTGCTTGAGCCAGGCATCTAGTTCTACAGAAAAGATGAGCTGGGAGAATGTGGTGTATTATGGCAGAGCTTTGTTTGAGGGCTTTCTCAGTGCACTATGAAGCCATCACTGTCACCTCTTGGACTACAACAAGTCAGAGGAAACATGATTTGGGAATACAAAATTCAGCCTCCTTCCTTCTTTGTGTGGTGAAATCTTCCAGCAAGTTATATTTGATGGGCTGTCTTTCTACTTGTGCAAGTAGAGTGAAGCACTTAACACACGTGTGTATGTGTAGTAAGCGTGAGTGTGCAATAGTGAAAGGAGGGTGGAGAGAGGTGGGGGTGGGTCTGTTCAACCAAGGCCCAAGGGACAGGACAAGAGGAAATGGGCTCCAGTTGTGGCCAGGGCAGTTGAGATGGGATGTGAGGAAGAATTTCTTTGCTGAAAGGGTTCTGAGGCATTGGAAGGGGTTGCCCAGGGCAGTGGTGGAGTCCCCATCCCTGGAGGGATTGAAGAGTCGTGTAGACATAGTGCTGAGGGACATGGGTTAGTCATAGGGGACTGGTCAGTGTTGGGTTCATGGTTGGACTCTATGATCTTAAAGGGCTTTTCCAACCAAGATGATTCTATGATAGTGTTTAATGGACAAGGAGAGCCCATCACCCTCTCCCCAGGGAGCTGTGGTGCTCTCCCACCTGTGGCATCTACTGCATTTGCATCTTTAGTTGCTATCTCTGATGATAATTATGTTCCTTTTTGCTGTCACTGTTTAGAGCTCCAGCCTGGGTGTCTTAGAGTGAAATTTCTATTATAAAGATAGATTAGATGCAACCAAAATATTGCCATGAATATTCATCCCTTTCCATTTTGGAATGATTTCTCGTTGGCTGCATTTGCAAACCTCACTTGTTCTGGGCAACGAAGTGTGTGGATGGGATTGTCAGTCAAAATAGAGCCTTTTGTACAATTCTTGCAGAAAGCATTTTTTTCTGTTTTCACAGCCAAGATAAAAATGCTCAAAATTTTGCTCTGAGAGCCACCACTGGAGATGAGTGTGGGATGGATGGGTGAGGATATCTGTGCTCCTTACTGCACTGATTTCCATCCTGAAAATGTACACGGATGGAAGTAGTCTGGCAGTAATAAGGGGCTGTGATGGTTGCACTGGGCCAGAACTGGGCTGGCAG
>NW_010323712.1:22142-26164 GCF_000700745.2 Antrostomus carolinensis | reverse complement strand
AGATTTCGGAGCCAAGGCAATTTTTGGTCCCCTCGGTGGCACCTGGCACCCGGAGGAGGGAAGGGGAGGCTGCCCGGGGCCGGGGTCCCGCAGACACGGTGCCCACCACTGCGCTCGCCAGCTCGGCCGACGCGCGGCTTCGGCGTCGGTTTGAGGCTTGTTCCTGCTCCGTCCGTCCGTCCATCCATCCATCATGTTCATTAACTCTGTGCCTGGACGTGTTTTTTGCAGGGGAAATACACTTTTGCAGATGGTCTCGAATACAGAGATAAAAAATGGCATTACTGTGACGGCTACGACAGAAGATTTTATACAGAAATCTGTTCTGGTCTTAAACCAGCAGGTACGGAATTGCGTTTGCGATCCGAAGAGTCTGGAAGGAATTAAACTAACAACTTTGCTTAAGAAAGATTAATTCAGCTACATGAGTAACATGGAGCAGAAATGCTCTGGCTAATTTCAGGACCCGACCATCCGGCGCTGCCAGAAGAATGCCGACACCACCTTCCACCAACGCCACGCGGGATGCGGCATTACACCATCGCCCCGTCTCTTCTGGAGTGATGGCCCCCGGGACAGGGCTCTGTTATCTACAGCTTTTGATATCCTGCTTAACCCTTTTATCCCTTCCATCTTCCCTGCGTTAGCAGTGTGCTTTTAATATAGACAAGTTCAGCAAAAGCATTAATTTACACCCAGAACACCAAATAAAGTTTGAATGCGTCCATCCCACGTAGCATTTTAGTAGATACCAAAATCAACCTTTGTGTCCCATCTATATTTTTGCTAAAGAGTTTTATAATATTATCATCTGCAGTCAAAAAACATAAAGATTTATAAGGACCAAATGAGTAAAATATGTAACATAATACATAAAATACTCTTCTTTATACATAGAATATTTTAGTGATGAGATGTAGTTGTTCTGTGAGGCCAGCAAGACTTCCCTGGCCCCACTGTGGAGTTTGGGGTTGTATTTGTAATGTTAGCTTAGTGGGCTGAATCACACGACCATGAATGAGGAAATCAAAGTGGTATCTTTTTATCACTTTTTGTGTATGGATTTTTTCCATTTTCATTTTCTCCACCTGCAAAATTGGCAAGATGTTTTATAAAATTAATTGTAAGGTAACTGCATTGTTTTTAAAGCAAATCCATGGAGATGTAATATTTGTTAGTTATCCTGATCAAAGGCAGAAATGAAAAAAAAAAAAGAAAAAAAAAGGCAAAATAAAGCAAATGCCTTTTTTTTTTTTCCCTTCAGGCGTTTCTCAGTTTACAGATCTGGATCCTCGGAGGAAAATCCCAAAAGGATGTTACGACTGTGGTGATGGATTCTATAATCATGAAACCAGAGTTATTGTTGACTACGAACTCAGGTTTCTGAGAAATGCAGGTACGATTATCTTCTTCTGCAAGGTAAACTAAGATGAGTTTATTTGTTATATCTTCTAGGATGTGTGATTAAAGCTAAAACATAAAAAAGTCCATGGTTTGGTTCTGTTATCGCTGAGCTAAAATATTTTTTCCTTATTTATTTTTATCAGCTATTTATGTATCTCCAGAGTTGTATAAATCATATTTTGAAAAATTACAATGAAGTATTCCCAAGCAGATACGAATAAATATATTTTATTACCTTTTTGGTACGTTAATCTCAGGAAAATCTTCAATCTCTTCCATTATGATCTCAAGCAAGGGAGTGGTTGTGAGGTGTATATCATTGATCCTGAAAGCTAATAAACTCCGTGTTGTGAACCAGCAAAGTGCTTAAGCATGTGCTTATCTCTACGTGTTAGAATAGTCCATTTTATCAAAATGAGTCTCAGGGACATGTTTAAAGACTTGCTGAACAGGAAACTCTTATCACCTTGTAGAGCTGTGTTTTGAGGAGAGTTTGGCAAATATTGGGTCTTGTAGATAAATCTCCAAATTAATAATCTTTGGGGAAAATCAGTTTTCATCAAGCCAACAGAGAAACTTTTCAAATTAAAAACAGACAGAAGATCCCCAAACAGTTGACACTGGAATAACTCGAAGTGTGTAATAATCTGAACTGAAACAAATGCTTTGTGTTCTGACTATTTAACCTTTGTGTTTATCACCTTTTTAGTGCAGGATTTTTTTAAATGAAAATGTGTTCTGAAAGCAACACCCACCCCACTTTTGGTTTTTTTGTTGTTTTGTTTTTTTTTTCCTCAAATGTCCAAATTGCAAGACCTGGTGTTTCTAGAAGACAGAACATTTCATTTTCAGTGTGCCACAGTTTAACAGTTTTGTTGCTTGGAAACTCCATTTTTCAGCAAATTTACTATTTGTTGAAAAAAAATTCTGCTCAGCTCTACTTTAAAGAGCTTTTGTAAGTATGCACTGTGATATCGGAGGAGGGAAGTGAAGGGGGGGTTAAATGAATTGGAGATACCATCTGCTATAAAATATACCCTATGATACATGGTCTGTTTTATAAACGTTGAATAAAAACTGATCTAGATTATTACAAATGGCATTGATCCAAAATACTGGAATGCAGTGGGCCTACTGATGAGGAAGATAAGCACCATGCTTTCCAAAAACACAGGAACCTACACAGATTAGTACAGGAGGGAACGCCTTGGAATTCAATTTATTGTTTTTTAATCTGTTCTTTGAACTCATTGTCCTTTATGACATTTATCTCAAACCCTACAAATTATATCAATCAATATTCACTAACCAGACCGGCGCAGCGTGCAGTCTGACGGAGCTGTCGGAGATGTGCTTTGTGTGGCTGTTCCACCAAGAGCCCTGTACACAAAGTTAAACTTGTTGATACGAGCGTGAAGAAGGAATGTGTCATGTAGGCCAGACCCTTCCTCTCAAGAACATGAACACAATTGAAAAACCCGGCACTTGTTCAAGATCAGAGGAACTCTTACCGCCCCAGGAGAGATGATTCAGGGCACAAGGCCACTGCAGTAAAGAGGAAAAAAAAAAAAAGCCCCCAGCTGTAAGCAGAAGAAACTGAGGAAGAGGCTGGGATGACAGGGAACAGATCCAGAATTACTCCATTATAGGTTGGGCAGGAAGGAGCAGGAAAACCTCCAGGCTTCCAGCCAAGTCTTGAGAGCATCAAAAGCAGATGGTAGGAAGCATTCAGGAAGTTCTTACAACAGCTTGACAGGTTTACCAAAGTGACACTGTCTTCCTCGGGTCTGGCAGCAGGCTTTCAGAATACTCCAGTTCTCACCTTTCACCCCGGCCCTGTTGCGAAGCCATTTCTGATTGTTTCTGGGCTGTTTGTGAAAGAGGGCGAGGAAGCGTACGGCCTTGGCACTGACTCGCCTGCTCAACCGGTGGCATCCAGGTACCATTCCAAAAGAGAAGGAAATAAGACGCCATTTGAAACTCCTGACTTTGCTTCCACCACTTCTTTGTCGAGATGAGTGTACGTAGAGGACCGTGGAGACTCCTGATAAATTTGGCAAGCCCTGCGTTTCGCGAGCGTGGAGGTCTGATACTCATTTACTTAAAGAGCTCTTACTGTTAAAGCAGAGCAAAGGCCCATCATGAGAACATAATCAGGCCCAGGGAATGAAATGACAGCAACAGTTTTGTTATACGTTTTTATCTAGCAAAGTTTTCCAACTTCTCCTTGCAATCTTGCAGTTATTACTCCATCCCTAAACCTCTGTTTCCTCGGGGATGCTCAAATTTCTCTCGATTCTCCATGTGTTCTTCAGTCTTTTCTTTTTTCCAGTATTGCGAAGTACGCAAAATTGGACACATAAATAAGAACGAGAATGCTCATTTGTAAGAAGATATGTTGTTTATTTTGAATAGATACTAGGACTGGGCTCCTGTTTCTATTTCTCCTCTAAAAAAGAGGAGTATTACTTCTTTTTCTTTTTTTTCTTTCCAGAAATAGGACTCCTGGCACCTTTGCAACAGCGTTTGGTCAATAGAAAGATGGGAAGATTTCCCAAGTTTTCAGTGAAAAGTAGAAATTATATGATGTTATGTTTAATGCAAAGCAGAGAGGTACA
>NW_010323712.1:21582-22127 GCF_000700745.2 Antrostomus carolinensis | reverse complement strand
GCGGTAACATTCAGGTTTTAGGACCCCTGAATATCAGAAAATCCCATAGCTTTCAAAGAGAAAATACCATCAAACCCAGAAATTTTGTTCTACTGAGATGGAAGAGATTATAGGAGATTGCCTGGGTCACCTACCTTGATGAAAAGGAAAGATACTTCTGATGAAAATTGCTGTTTCTCCTGTGCTTCTCCCAAGGATGGGTTAAATAATATAAACCATGCTTTTGCTCCTTGCAACATGAGAATATTTGTGCTGCTACTTTCATATGCCATCTTCAGGTTTAATTAGCCTGTGTGTGGTGCAGAGGGTAGCTTTCTATCCTGCAGTCAATATTACCTGAAACCTGTGCATCTCTTTAGATAACATCAAGAGCAGGAAGACACAAACCCTGCCTCCACAGTAAAAGCTCAGTCAGGTAACTGAATTAACATGCATGTTCTTAAGAGCAGGATTAGGCCCTGAGGACCAGGACAAGCATCGTGTAAGAGGAGAGTTTTTGGTGTTGCTGCAATCCCAAGCCAGCCAGCAATCAGTTTAGGATTTCT
>NW_010323712.1:17830-21528 GCF_000700745.2 Antrostomus carolinensis | reverse complement strand
GATGAGCTGAAAAGGTCAAAATTCAAGAATGTTATGTTATTATAGTTTAGAAAAGTCCAAGGTTCCTTGGTTGTGAGGCTGACCCAACTCCACAGGCAAGGGTGCAAAGCCATTTTAATTCTAAGCCTTAGTAATCACAGCCTTACAGTTTCCTCATGTTGTTACCCTGGGGTGAAGGTTCTCATGCTTGGTCTGATAGAATTTAGGAGCAAAATTTTTTTTGGAAAGTCAGCAGTGATGTATTCATCCAGTTCAGGCTTATCCAAGTATGCAAGTCCATGAGATAAATCTCCTACTTTTAGACTTTTTTTTTGTCTTACGACTCAGATCTGACTTGCACCAAGTGCTTTTGGAGGAACGTAGACGTTGACTTGTCTGAAAAATGTAGTTGAGAAACAGAGCCATAACCACTCAATAATTACAGAGGGTAATATTTCTGTACCTACCCTGGTGTACCCCAAATACATGCAGATGTTTGCGTGCTCTTTCTCATAAACTAGTGGAGAATTGGGTGTGGGATGAGGACCTGGCAATTTTTCAGGCCTGGAGTATTTCTGGGAAAAAGACAGCAAGTTTAACTTAAAGTCGACCGTGGTGCAGGACGAAAAAGATTGACTGCACTCAGGGATCCCGCGCGGAGCTTTATTCCCTGGTCTTCTTTGAAATTGCCCATTGTGATGATGGAGGGAGTGGATGAACGGTCTGATTCCAGGCTAGTCCCTAGTCATTGCCTAAGAATGTAAGAGTTGTTTTGGCAGATGCCCTTAGCTCTGGAGAGGAAAGCCCCAGCAATGCACATACAGAGGGAATAAGATTATTTTTGTTCGAATGAATTTAGCTTCCCATAGATTTAAATGTCTACTTACGACGCAGGACCATTTAATCTTTTGTACATTTGTTTCTTTTTTATTTGACTTAAGATACTGAATTTAGATGAGGTTTAGTTCCTACATATTGAAACTCTTAAAAGCTCTTCAAATAATTGTTCTTTGGATACTTGTTAAGCTAAAGAAATCAGTTTTGATCGGCAGTAAAAGTTCATGCTATTTTAAGTGCAATGCTATAGCTATTTTCTGTTGTATATTTAATCATTTTGAATTATATGTCATGTAAAAGATTTTAGCTCTGGGGCATTTGCCAGATGGCTGATTCTGCATTTCACACAACAAAAGAAATAATGTTTGTGTAAAGCTCTTAAAAATAGTTGGTAATCAGTATATTCTACAACGAATAGGATCCAGACCTGTTTGGAAAAATAACCCAGCTTTTGCAGAAATTAATTTAGAGGATTTGGTCTCTACCTCTGGGCTCTGAACAAAACAAATTGTGTCTATTGTTTGGCGATTTTTAAAAATTTAACAAGTTAACTGAATTGTAAATTTTACCCATTTTTATGTTAAATGCCGTTTATTGCAATCCATTGATCTTTTTCTCTTTACTTTGGCTGACAAACTTGTTTCTGAAAACGGGGTTTTGTCAAACACAGAGCCAAAACTACTCTCCGTTTACAAATGTACAGCATACAAATGTGAGTAGCCCTTTACTTTTCTTGCAACAGCTGAAGGGCTTGTCCTTTTTCCTGGTAACTCCTCTTTCTGGCCTCTTTGATTCGTATTCCCTCAAAACACCCCTGCAAAACATATTTTCTCTCCCTGCCGTGGCACTCAGCTTGTTTTCTTTGCCCACAAGGCTCTACACAAGCCATAGAAATTCACATTTTGGTCTTGTCTCCTCCATCTGCCCCATACCTTTTTCTCTTGTGTCTAGTTGTAGGACAGAGGTTTTTTTTCCCCCACATTCATACAATTACAGTTTTTTGGTACTTGCTTTCCAGACTTACTGCTTCTATGATAGTCAGAAGATTTGATAATTCTTACATTAAGAGGAAGGTTAAAAATTGCATTATAGCTCTTTCATCTGCATCTCCAAGTGTCGCTCATCTATCTCTTCCTATTTTGTAGTCAGATAGCTTTTGTCCCGATGTGAGAGCTTGGAACCTAAATAATCTCCAGTGCTTAACAAATAAATGAGTTGAGGAGCCAGATCTTAGAAGGAGGAGAGGCAGAACATTAGCAAGTATCAAACTGGGGACTGCTGAGTGGGCAAGGCAAATGAATGAGTATGGAAGTGAAGATGGCAGAAGGAAATTGAGTCAACTTAAAGAGAAGATCCCAGACTCCTACAGGAAGTAGCTTCATGTCTATTCTTACTCTACCCGAAACACTTTTTAAAATGTTGGACCAATTCTCCTACCCAACATATGCTCTTCTCATATCTGTTGATGTAGAAATGTGTTAAGATCAGGCACATTTTGAATGCCATTGCAAAATGCATACTTACTATGTTCTTCTCAGTGTCAAAGTCTGCTCAGGTGACAGACATAGTTGTAAACTTCCTATCTGTGTAACCAAGAAAATATTTTTAGATTAAATTTGGCTGACGTCTTTTAATATAAAATATCCTCCATTCAGTAAAACAGATTATGAACCAATATGATTTATATTCAAGACTGTAGCCAACAATGATAATAATAATAATACATGCATCACGATGTAAGTTACTGCAATAATTTCAGTAGCTATAGGTTTTGCAGATACATTTTTCCTTGTAGTTTCCTGGTCTTCAAATACTTATCGTTTTGAAAACTGTGAAAGTTTCAGTTCCAAATAGTGGCACGCCAAGAAAAACAACTTTGTTTGTGTGCTGGCCATCCTATGGTGAACCCATTAAATAGGTTATACACACGTCTTATAGGCACGTATCTTCAACTGTTCAGTTCATGTGAAAACAAGCTTTACAAGAGATGGAAAGTTCATTTGGGGGCCATTTTGGAATGACAGTAATTAAAAGTAAATGGAAGGGTGAGAGTTTGTGGGTGGAAGCAAAGGTTAATTGAAAACATATTTTCCATTTTCTTGCCAGCCTTGATGTTGGTGGGGTCAGGTGCAGTAAGGAAAGTGGTGCTAGGGACCCAGAGAGGGCAGTGGAAATGGAAGGGGTGTGCCAGGCAGAGTCCATGGCTGAGATGCTATCGCATGTGGTTGTAATTGTGTAGTGGAAGAACGCGATAAACTGCGCTGCGGGTGATGGGAGGAGTCAGGCAGGCAAAGAATTAAACGATATTGTTGTTTACAATGGGCTGCGTGTGCTTGGCCCTCTGCAAACAGAGAGGAAACTCAGCTCTTGTTCGAGGATTTTCTATTGTAAACACAGCCTCTTACAAACCATAGTCATGGAAAGCTGCTCTTACCCATGGCTGTGTCCTCAGGGCACGCTGGAGCTGTGAGCCTCCGATTGTCCCCATGGAGGGACGTACCAGGGCACATCTGCTGCCCTCCTTGCTCACATGGCCTTTCACAGAAGCAAGAGGGAACGAAGGGACGATGCACACTCACATCTGGGCCTGGTCACCTTTGGGCAGAGGAGGGAGCCAAGGATCTGAATTTTGGAGAGCATCAGGGAGTGCACCAGGCCTCCAGTGCAGACAAACCTTTAAGACCCCAGGAACACAGACAGCTACAAAGTGCAGCATGAAGACCTAACAGAGTCAGACAAGGATTTTAAGGTGAACAACGTGGGTTTTTTCCCTGTGTAAGCCTCTAAGTATTCTCATTTCAATGCAGGACATCTTCCTGCACCCCTCTAGGTGGTTTTCTGGGGAAGTGCTAGTAATAAGGACAAACCAGAAGCCTACACGA
>NW_010323712.1:15015-17809 GCF_000700745.2 Antrostomus carolinensis | reverse complement strand
CTGACAGTCTCCACTCTGCATCGTGGCAGACACCTAAGTATGCAGAGTCCTCAGAAGTCTCTCACAGCTGAGTTTTCCATAAGCAACACAGAAACACAATAGCTAGAAGCATTTCATTCTAAACTTTGCAATATGCATTTAATATAGGAAGATTAAATGCACCTAAATTACAGCGTATTTTCAAGTCATCCCTTGGAAGCACCCTGAAGCAAGCCCACCCTGAATTTTCATCTGTTTCTAATCCCATTTGAGAGATAAATCTGGAGCGTGTAGTTGGGGAAGTCTCTTCTGCCACTACTTTTGGAGTGAACATTGAAAATTAGACAAGTGGTTTCATTTTGCAGAGACATCGAGCAAAAATCCACTGATTTAAGTGGGCTGCAGTTTGAGCTTACCATGGAATACACCTACCAGCATTTTTGGCTGGTTTGAACTTTGATGGTGTTTGGAGCTTCCCCTAAAGCCACCCAAAACGAGGAAGAAACTTGCAAAGCAATATTCGTTGAGAAGAACGAATTTTGAAATGGGCTACTTACAGGAACACAGTACGACCAACAGATTTAGTTGGGTCTCATTTCCCTCAGAAGACTCTACCCAAACTGACCTGTTGACTGTGTAGACAGTGTCCAACAGTAGATCAGTAGGACTTGCACCCCTGGTCAATCATCTGCTATGGGCAGATGATGTTTCTGGGGATGGGTCATGCGGGTGGCTACCAGGGTTGGCTCCGTATGCCTCTGCCTGCTTAATGAAAACAGCCTGAATTAATTACAGAAATAAAAGAGAAGCTATCCCAGTTTGGACTGGCTGAGGATCTGGCCCACAATACTCAAAATCTATTTTGTGGGTGCTAGAAAAGTGATCTTATTTTTGATTGAGACACAAGAAAATAATTCAAAAGAATCAGTCAATTCTCACATATATTCTAACAGCTCATCCATTAAGTTCTCTCCTAGAAAAGTGATCTTATTTTTGATTGAGACAAAATAATTCAAAAGAATCAGTCAATTCTCAATATTCTAACAGCTCATCCATTAAGTTCTCTCACTATCCCAATTTCAAGATTTCAATGACATGTCATGATAATAATCATCATATTTCACTAACTTTAGAAGAAATAACTTGTTAACTTTTACTGACTGAACAGGGATCCACCAGATTGCAATAAAATTGTACCTTCCCATGTCAACATGGTTAGTCCAGTTTCAGCAAAGTCTGTTCCATTAATGTGTATCCTGAGGAAAGTCTAAAAAATGGATAAACTTTCAAAGATAAATTTGCTGACACAAAATTCAGCACACAACATGAAGAAGCCCATACCACCTAATTGTGCACAGGGTGATAATTTACCACTGATTAAAGAGTTTGTATTTTTTTCAAATCTTTTTTAAAGGGAAAATTACTTCTGAAGGTGAAGATGTGCTTAGACAATCATATTAACATATTCAAACAATTGCAATTTGCAAAATAGTAATTACAACTCACTATCTGGTAGCATTAATCAAACTTCAAGGTTTAATTCCATTTTAAATATTGATGAAATGTGATTCTCCAATCTAACCCTGGTGTTGCAGGGTTATGGAAGCAGCCAGTGACAGAAAAAGAGGAACGTGTAGTTAACAAGCAGCTGCCACAAAGAAGGATCGGCATCTGTGATTTAAATTGTTAGCTGCACAGTCAGGTAGAGTGTAAAAAGGGTAGTCAAGAGGCTGTTAAGTCCATTGCTGCCAATTACTAACAATCAGGGAGGAGCTTTAAGACTTGTTCAGTACAATAAACCCAGTTTGTCTTGTTTCAGGGGTTACTACTGAAGAGGTTGCAGCTGCACTGATTCAAATAGCCCTAAAACTACAGTAATTATCAACCAGTCTTCTTTAGTGTAGCAAAAGTATGTTTTACCATAGCTTAACTCTTTACATTCTAATATTTCCCTGTCTCTTCTCACATAGCCAGCCCTGGAGCCATTCTCATCTCTGGGGCTCTGGGTCTTCGCTGTGCCGGATCAATTCTTTCAGTTCCCCTTACCTAGAGCCGGGACCAGCAGGACAGTGTGCCTGGCTTGGGCAGCAGCCCTAGGGATTTGCTTTAGGCTATTTTTTTTAAATACCGAGTCATGACATCTATTTTTCCTTTTCATATAGAAAGTTGAAATTCGTACAGCTCACTCAGTTTTTACCTCTCATTAAACACTTCTTTAATTTGCACGGGATCGGATCACTGCAAGAACCCAGACGTTTTGCAATGGGTCCGGGGAGGCTGAAATCTTTAGAGCAACCTTCCTAGGAGACCATGAAAACACAGACTACACAAGGAAACAACTCCAGGCAAAGCAAGGATACGTTGGAAATCTGTTCTATGAAGCCAAGTTAGCATCTGCCTTTCTTAGTGCCTATACCCTCGAAGCTCAGCAAAGCGAGAGCTGTGGATTTCTCACTGGGAAGTCAGACAGGCTGGTTATTTCTAGTACTCAGGTGAGCCAGGTATATCTGTACCCAAAAAAACAAGCTAGCTAGTGATGATGTATATAGCATGTGTAAATTTTGTTTATTCCTTCACCATGGCAGAAATTGGTGAAGTTTCATTTTCTTGCAATTATTACAAGATCAGATAAACTATTTATTTTATTTTTTTATTTTTTATTTTTTTTTAAGTCAAGGCAATTCTAGTCAAAATCACCGAGATACTGAGGCTGGACAATATCTGTTCTAGCCAAGGCTCACGTGATGGCATCATTACTGTGCGGGAACACCTAGTGCCTAGAACAAAAGCCAGCACATTGATTATGGCTTTGATG
>NW_010323712.1:6502-14981 GCF_000700745.2 Antrostomus carolinensis | reverse complement strand
CCTGCTGCAGCCCTGGGTGGAATCTCTGCCTCTGTAAGGACTGCGTGGTCTTTAAGCAAGATTCAGTGCTCATCTTTTTTAATTTCCTTTTTAGCATATTTTTCAGTGTTTATTTTCTCCTAGTTTGTACTCAAATAAGAAAGGTGCAATTCAGAGGGTATTTTGTTATGGACCTATTGATTCATAGGCATAGGGAATAAAAAAAAGACATCATGCCAGTGAAACACAGAAAGAGCTGGACTTGGCTAGTCCATTTTTCTGCCAGTAAAACGAGCCTCGAGCTGAGCTGTTGGAACAATGGCAGCACAAGTGTCGTCCCCAACCCGCTCACAGGCACTGGGGTGCTGCTCACCCCCAGCTCCCTCGAGCCAGCACCCGCGAGTGGGAACTGAGGAGGGGTTGGGAGGCACGAGGCAGCGCTTTGTCTGGAAACCAGTGACTGTACACGAAGAGTAAACTGGCTCTGAGGGAGAACCTCCTGTGATTCACCGGCCTTTCTGTCTGCTGGTTGGGAAGGGTGGCGGACAGTGCTGCTGTTCCGAGAGGGAACACATGCCTTGGCATGCGATTTCCTTAAGCCTGTTGTCACCAGGGTGCCAACAGAGCTGCCCCTGAGCAGCACCTTAGGAGAAGCAAGGGCCTGTGCCCAGTTTACTCAACCAGGAATGAGAAAAAAAGGAGGGTAGCATTAAATTTTTTAAAAAAAGACAAGACTGACTTGATTCAAACCCCCCTGCAATCAATGAGATTAACCCCCAAGCTCGAAGACTTGTGCATCAGACCTGATTTGTCACATCGCCTTCTGTGAACTTTCACTCCTTAGATTAGCACAACGTCATTCCCAGGACCTTCCTACCTTCTGCATTTCCAACGCTACGATGTCACTTTAACTTAAAGGTACAACACCACAATCAAAAGATCGCCGTGAAAATTCGACTCCTTGCAAGCAACACGGTTCTTTCTCCGTCTATTCTGACCCACCACAGCAGGGCACTCAGCTGTGTGGGGCAGCTGGGTAAATCAACTGTGCCAAGAGACAGTCACACTACCAGGACCGCAGCCCCCTGGGCTCCATCCTTCTTGCAATCACCTGTTCTGTCAGGAAATAAGGGCTGCTACAAACCCCTTAAAATGTAGATGGAGGCAGGTTAGACACCCACATCACAAGCAGCTGATATCAATTTGTTAAGACAGGTGGTAAACACGAGAAGCAGCTCTCGTACATTTCATTTATATAAAAATAAATACAGGTATTGTTTTAAGTAATACTTTGATTTTTTTTCTTTTTTCAAGGCTTTTTGAAGTTTGTATTTTCTGGTCTTTTACACAGATCTCTTTTCCCCCTACACAAACACAAAAGAAAAAGCTGCACAACACTTTTTGGAGACAGGAGTGTTTAAATCCCTGGAATTAACATTTGCCAACTTATTTTTTTTGTAAGCATATGCAAAATTTCTACTCAAACTTTGCTGGACAGTTGGTGTCCATTGTCTTTGATTTTTTTTTTTTCTTTCCACACTGTCATTATGCTCTGAGAATAAATATGAGAGACATGAATACTAACAAGGGACACAGGAGATGGTCTAAAATACATCTATCAGCCACTATATCAGCTTATCGATACCTGTCGTAACATATATTCCAAAAACAGAGCTGAAATAAAAGCTGGAAGACAAGAACCTAGGTCTTGACTATAGATTTTTCTTCACCCTCACTTTCCATAAACCAACAAGCAATGCAGACACAGCATTCAAAAACCATTCATCTTCATTTCTGATAATTTCAACACATCTATCTCCTGCACATCTCTTGCCAAAAAGTAAAAAAAAAAAAAAAATACAATATATACGTGGGAATCTCATAATTCCACCCAAACCAATCTTATCAGACAGACAAATAGCGAGCCATTGCCATAGATCCAGTATCTCCTGCCTTCACAAATTACACCACAATGGCACACAATCTTTCAGAGAAACAAACAAACAAATGTGTTCTAAGAGGTGCCCTTGGCTAAAAATGGATTTATTTCTCAAAGGAAAAATTGCCTCTTTTCGCAGCACCCTATAGTGATGCAAAGAGCAGAACTGACGTGGTGATGTTTGGTATTCTCTTTATCTCCCTTTTAGATGATGACGAGCACGAATGGATCATTCGGACCTGCCGGAAAGCTTGGGATGAAACAACTGAACCTCAACCAAAACCATGAACACAGTTCTTGCTAGACAATAATATTCCAAAGCAGCTGATCCAATTCACAATAAATCTAATTTGTCCTCTTGGATTTGTCTCACCCTTTCCCTCGACAGGAATCTAATCTTTTTGTCATCTTTGTCAGCACAAACAAAAATGGCAATAATCATTTAATCTGTCACGCTGAGAAAAAGCCCTGGAAAAAAAGACTGTATTCACAGTCGTATTCCTGAGAGGTGTGCGGTGCGGCGCACACACACGTTATTAAGCCTGAAAACAATTCGTTTAAAAGAGTGCCTCAGATTCAGTGTTGAAGTCATTCAAATCCATCTTAATCAACATTATTTTCCCAGATTTTTAGTTAGCTGTCCTGGTGAATTCCTTTCCTCTCTTTTCGCTCAGTACTTTGATATTGATTGATCATTGTAATAATGTACACCAGAGGTATTCTTTAATGACTGGTTTGCTAACTAGGAAATTATATCCATTTACTACGAACGTTTGTTGAACTCTCCTGAAGCCAGAGTTTAACAAAATAATAAAAGAGGAAAACTGGGTGGGTTGCTGCTTGATTAGTAAGCCAGAAAGTATTTAAAAATAAAATAAAATGGAATTACATCATTTTCTGGATGTAAGTGCCAGCACTTCTACTTGCATTAACTTTATTTATTACACAAATAAGACATTTACAAAGCACAACATTAAAAGTATGTAACAAAACAGACATTGGTTTTACAAAAAAGTGCTTACAATTTAGTTTTACTTTTTTTTAAAATAAATATTAGTCTTGACTGTCCACTCATTCAGAGAAATTTTTTTTTCTATTTTTTTTTTTTTTTAACCATTGTAGCCAAGACATGCAGAATTGCAACATGCTACAACAAAATGATTGGTGGAGGAAATAAAATGCATGTGTCTATAGTTGGCATCCTACAGATATCCCACTGATTGATAGTAGTGCAGGGTTGGTTCCCACTCCCCCGTCCCAACTAGTAAGTTGTGTAAGCACCTTTAGCTCGGGCGTTGGGGTTCACCAGCATGAGCCAAAAATAAAAAGAAAATTGGGAATAAACCTGTAAACCATTCCACTTTCAGACCCCAGCCATATTTAATTACCTTATTAAACTGGAGTGAAAAGCCTTTCACTGGCTAGATCTTCATTGGCTTTTTGTCTGCAAAAGGTTTTGTAAAGAGCAACTGGAAAAGTTGAGTATGTGGCGTCTGCATCGCTGCACCAGGACCCATTTGGCAATTATTGAATAAACTAAGAAAATGAGAATTATTTTAATTTTATTTTTTTCTTTTTTTTTAATCTACAGACAGGAGATGAATGCAAATGACCTGAGATAAGGTTTGGTTCAGTGGCAACAGTCAGTGTGAAATACGTTGTGAAACAATGTATTGAATAAATTAGAGGATTTCTTACATTCTTGGTACAGTTGAGTATTTTCCATACACACAATTAGCTCTAAAACTGCACAAGCTGAATTGCTTCCAGTTTTTGCAAACAATTTGGGCTTTAATATAAGCAGAGCCTGATTTCTCAATTAGCAAAGCTGCTCCTGGCTACTTATGGGGGACAGTGCCCCAGGGCAGGTCACCCCACGGGTGGTGGAGAGGCCGCTTCCACCATCCGTGGAAGGAGAGCGGCCCCTGCTCTGCTTCGCACTCCAGTCCTCCCAGTGGCACCAGTCACAAAAACGCTGACGTACAGTACATTTCACAAGTGGGGTTTGGTTTTTTTTGATCAGGAACTAAGTCATTACTTAGCAAATACACATTTAAGAGTTTCCCTTTCATTGCACCGCCGAGACAGAAGAGAAACGCATCAAACCGTTTTCTCCCTTAACAAAAACAGTTGTGGAAAGCTCAAGTATTGTGGGATGTCAAGTGACAGCCTGAAGTCTCTCCTCCAGTCTGAAATGAGATAGCTACCCACTGGTTTACGGCACTAATTCCACAACTGAACGCTCACTAGGATGCACGAGCACAAACAGAGAAGGAAGTCGGGCCCCAGTGACCCTGCTGACCACCACCAGCATCTCCAGGCTATCGCGTGTGGACACAGCAACCCGCTCCGACCTCACGGTTACCAACGCTCCACAGCCAACAGAGGGAACACCCGTCCTGTGCTCATTGCTAAGGACAAGGAGAAAAGCCACTGCAACGGGTACAACTGGTGACTGTCCCCTCCCCAAGGGGACATTTCTGCAGTGGTGGTTCCAGTCAGGTGAGGCACACGGGAGTGCCTCGTCACTGGCCACACACTGGAAATGGTTATTCGCACGTCAGGAGGCGACAAGAATACTTTGTGGACTTAATTTCCTCTCTCCTTTCAAATGTTGTTTTAAATCAGGGATAGAGCTGCTGGCTGCAATTAGACAGAATACTGGCCTGACTGTCCAAGGTATTGCCATCGCTCTTCCTCCAGAATTTTTAAAAAATATATATACAACACACACACAGGTATATGTGTGTACATATATATATATATATATATATTTGTTCCAACAAATGTCAATGCATGCTTGTACTCAGTTACTTCTCATACCAAGAGATCTTGGTGGCCACCTTGGCAGACATCCATATCTCCTTACTCCGTTCCCCGTGCAGTCAGCGCGGCGAGCTGGAGCCACAGGTCTGGCCATCGGTGTCACACGGAGCTCGGGGGCACGGTCAGGAGAAGGCTTGCTCGCTGTGTGTGCAATGCAGGCTGGCCAAACCAGTGGGATGGCTGCCCACCTGCCTGATGTTGGAGACTGATCCAGGATCTCCCAGAGAGAAAAAACATGTGTATCTACAGTTTGAATTAAAAACAAGTTATGTAACGGATGGACTCCTGTCTTCTGCTCCTCAGGCACAGTTCGGTCACCTTCACGCACTAACTGTGGCTCATAGTGGGCTTTCACATTCTTGGAAACGTGGCCTCACAGACACTTAACAGCAAGACAGACCCATGTGCTGGCATGGAGAGAGGTTTCGTTGCAGACCTGCTCTTGGCTCGGTGCAAACTGAGAAGGGCTGGCAAAGGTTTCTTGTTTACTCTTCGTTATTACCGTCAATGAAGGATCATTTCGGAGTGTTTTCCCCCGATTTGGGGCCAGACTGCTGAGCGCTTCCTTTGCTGTTGCAATGAGCCCTGTGGTGCCTGCCCCGCCGGCAGCAGTCCTCCTGGGCTGTGCCTTCCTCCGAGGACTTGGCAGGAGCCACAGCCGCACTCCAGCGAGGAGAACAACAGCAGGGCGGAGAGAATCGGAGAGATGCTGCCAGATAAAGGAATATCCCATCACGGTGCTGTCCGCTAGCGACTCTTCCTGCTGGCCTCACTGCTGTTGTCTCCTTGTTAACTGCTCTCCAGTTTCTACCCCACTGTTTCCACCGACTGAACTCGGGTCCACGTCAGGGCAGAACATTTCTACACATTTACGATCAGCTTCCATTGAGGATTTCCCAGTCCCAGTGTATGGAGAGTGAGTGTGTTGTGTAGATACATTCTGAAATCACCCATTTGTGATCCAATATGACTCCAAGGAAATAAAATAGCTTGTTAATAAAGAACAAGAGTAAAAAATAAAAATAAAAAATAAAAAAGATTTGGCAGATGGCTGTGAGAGGAGAGAGATAACTCAGTGCTCTAAGAACAAGTCAGCAATCCAAAGCTTCTGAGTGCGAAACCTGGCTCTGCCACCAACCCCCACAGTTCCTCTCTGTTTAGGACATCTTGCTTTTCCCTCCTATAAAATGGGGGGAAAAACACTAAGATTTACTCACCTTAGAGTGATCAACGGACACGTGATTCTAAAGCACTTTGAGGAGGAAGAAAAACTGCCTATTTCCAGCTGGCATCGTGTTTTCCACTTAAACTCAGCTACCCACGGGTTTGGCTCAGGAAGGTCTGTGTATATATCGAGTTGCTGAGCCAAAAAAGCCCATTTCAGATTTCACACATGCAAGTGGAAATAAGGAGGGATGTCCGGGACCCGACAGCGCTTCACTGGTGCAAAAAGAGAATCAGGCCAAACCACGTCAATTCCTCCTTCCTTTACGTTCAGAGGTGATCATCGACCCCCCCTGAGACTCAGCACGTTCTGGTTTGTTCATATTCCCGTGGGTCTGGGAGCAAGATTTGCAAGCACAGTAGAGTCACTAATTTTGCCTGTGTCTGGCATTGCCTTGGAGAGACTCACGGGCATTCTACAAGTCCACAAGAAACAAGTGAAAAATGTAACTCTGCACTCAACACACACATACACAGAGTGTCGCTGGAGAAATAAGAGTGGATGTTAGGTGCTGGTCAATGGCAGTAACTGGGAAGGCTGGATCTGAGTTTCTCCTGCATGACTGGTCAGAGTTGCCTTGGGCTGGACGCTGTGTTTCAGCGGCTGAGGGGCAGTGGTGCTGGTAGAGCCATGGGCAGATGAGGAAGAGTTTGCGCAGTCAGTACTGAAAGAGGATGACCTAGTGAGAAAAAGCGGAACCGAGCGTTAGCTGCTTTCAGAGACAGCCAGCCCTCGCAAGGGAAACGTGTTTTCAGGGACCAACAGGACAGATGGGTCCCACGCCGTGGCAGTTGATTCCCCATGGAAAACCCCTCTCTGGAAGCACTGTCTGCCCGAGAGCTGCCAGCCCTGCCCGTGGGTCGGAGCGTGGGAAGGCAGGCGCTGGGGACGAGGATACAGGAGGTAACGGGACTATGGCAGCTCGTGGTCTGACAGAGGTGCACCTCCAGGCACAGCTTTAGCTGTGAAACTATCACATACTGGGCAACCCAAACCCAGGAGTTACTTTATCTGCTCTGTCATGTAGCAGCTACCAAGAAAGCTCAAGACCACTACCCACTGGTCCTTACTCTATCCACCTCATTTGTTAATCTGCTCAGGCTTCCCTCAAACCACTGCTGCTCACTGCTTTGTAAATACAGCCCCTGTCCTTGTCATCACTCAGGAGAAGCAGCCACTGAGCTGGTCACAACTCGGTTCTTCCACAGTGGCTGTGCTGGGTACCCCGAGAGGAGTGGGGTGTGCATCCCACGTCCAGAGGCAAGCACAGACGTGGCATTTATATGTGTTTTCCCAGGATCTCAGCTATCACTGCTTTTAAAAAAATTTAGATGTGGAAAAAGAGGGTGCTTCAGGTTTCAGGAACTCAACATACAAGTCATTGTTTGGAAAAGGAGCTGGTTGGGAGGCAGCTCCATGTCCTGAGGACCCAGTTCTGCAACTGCTGCGAGCAAGTAATTGCATTTAAGTCACAGGAACTACTTGCTGCAGTGAAGTTTCTCTGAATGACAGAGCACCAGGACTGTAAAATAGAATTTTCTGAGAACTCTCCAGCTGGCTGTGCAGATATCGTGACAGAATGGCAGCATTTAGATTGACAAAGTAACTTGGCTGTACCCCTGCTTGTGCTTATCGAAACAGAGCTCAAAAATCTGCAGTTGCTGCACTGAATAGAGAGATTTGAAAGGAGATGCTGAGAACTTCTAACAGGGAAGATGAAAGCTAAACCCAGTAAGAGCTGCCAAAGGCTCACTGTTGCCTTGAAATGAAGCCACTTAAATTGAGATCCTAAATAACATCTTATGAGCTTAAGCGTGTTTCAGGAGTCTTGCCCCCAGATAAGCTTTGTGTTAGAACAGGCAGCGACTTTAAGTGCTGAACAGAAAAATATCAATATGCAATACTGTTTCCTGGCCAGACGTTGTGAAATAACATTCCCACTTCAGGTATCGTAACAGCCAGTTGTTATTTTTTTAAGCAATACTGGAATCCCCAAGAAAGGAATCTTTCTTATTAACTCATGGAAAACTGGGAAGTTGGCACACGCTAAAGGTCCTGTTGTTAACAGCCAGTCGCTGTTTGCGCGGCCAAGGCGTGCAGACAACGGAGGAGCGGAGCAGAACAGAGCTCATGGCACACAGGGAGGGGAGGGACCAGAGAGAGGAGCTGAGTGAGGCAGGAGGATGGTGAAAGCCTTCAGTGAACACAGGCACAGCAGCCAGGGGTGCTTAGTGACGGACAAAGCGATGCCATTCTGACCAACAGCTGGTACATCAATCTAGGGCCACCAAAACTAAGCAGAGACACATGAGTGGGCAGCAGCTGCCAGAGTTCATGGGGAAGCAGAGATGTTGGCAAGAGACAGCAGTGGCAATGAGGTTACACAAAAATCTTTGCTACAGTTGAGGTTTGGCCCCAAAGTCAGAAACAGAGACTACAATTACCTTCTCACCCCTATTAGATAGTGGTCCTTCCATGTCTGCTTTGAGGTGCACTGGTGGAGCAGTGTA
>NW_010323712.1:2624-6488 GCF_000700745.2 Antrostomus carolinensis | reverse complement strand
GCCCTTGTCCACACTGTACCTGACCTGTGGATGAGAAGAGGCTTCAGCCTCTGTTACTACAAACAACACAAGCCCTGCCACCAGCACTCGTGGTCAGGCTTCCACCAGGCAGCAGCTCGGGACACGCGTGGAAGAGGTGCCTGGTGGGTCAGGTAGAGGCACAGCAGGAGACATGTTTTACTGTGGCCACATGGGAGAGGGAGGGGAGAAGCCTCACAAGAGTCACGGAGCCAAAACCTCCATCCAGGCATGACCAAAGCTGCCCACCCCTCACAAACGGTTCAGTGGCACTTGGTAACTGTTAGAGAAAGCAACTCTGATCTTGTGAGCAGCAAGGAGACCACTTGTGACCACCGAGCTCAGCAGTGCACATCCACACCTCTTCTCCATGACAAAGAAAACACAAGGAGGGCCAAGGACCAGTCAGGTAAAACCTGGGCAGTGACTTTCCTGGGGATGAGGTTATGGAGGGAAACAGGCTGCAACAGCCCCCTCTCCCCTCCCCTCCTTCTCTCATCTGGGGCTTCCCCACAAACAGCCCTTCAGAAAATCCCAAAGACAAAGTCCATCAGACCATGAGGAGGAGGAGGAGCACGTGCTCCAGCCATGTTCCCGCAGTACAAGGGCATTTTGGGCAGCACTTGGTGCCAACCACCTGCTCCCAGGGTGCCACCACCTGCTCCTGAGGAGCACCCCATTGCCTTGCTGTCCCCAAGCACCCCGCTGCCCTGTCACCCCTGAGCACCCCGCTGCCCTGCTGTCCCCAAGCACCCCACTGCCAGAGCCCTGTGAGCCGCCACTTACTCTCTATGTATCCGTGCAGTGTCACCATCCGGGCTCGCTCCGGGCTGCTGAAGGGCGAGTAGTGAATGTCATCGGAGAGCGAGGAGGGGATGCGGGATGGGGGAGCTCCCGAGGGTGGCACCGTGTGCTGAGGGGTGTGTTTTTTATGGCGGGCTCTGCAGTTTTGAAACCAAACCTAGAACAAAAGCAACAAAGTCTGTGTCAATGCAGAGACAATTGGATTGAAGTGTGGTCCTTCACCCAGACCCTGTGATGGGTGTCTCTTCCAAATATTTTTTAAAAAAGGAAGCAAATTTAGAAATCTGCATGCTGAAATACCTCACTAGTGTTCCTCCAGCTTCCATAGCTTTGTTTTACACTCACTAGAGCAGAGAGTTTTGTCTCGAGATAGTACAGACATTAGGGAGCCCAAAGTGGCATCTCTGCTGTTAAACTGTCTTGGTCAAAACCAACACCCTTCTTTATTCAAGTAATTAAATCTTTCCAGCTTGTCACAGGAGTCACTGAGCGAAACACCCTGACTCAGTGATGCAGAACCTCATGTCAATGATCACACTATTCCCTTCTTCACTAAAATAATTTTAACAGTGAGCTGCTTCCTGAGCTCGAAGGGCTGTGAAAGCCCCTGGGAACAGCACCAGAGCCACCGGGCAGAAGCACTCCTGTACCCGAGCTTTGGTGGGTTCATCCATCTCCACAGGTAGAAAGCTCCATCCCTTCATGGCTTCCACGGCAGGTGATGGGAGCACCTTCAAGGTCTCCTTTAGATTTTAACCTGCAGCCCCAGCCAGCCTGGCCTACTTCCCTGTACTGGGAAGTACAAGAGCATCAGCAAGGCAAGAGACAAGGGGAAACAAAACCAAGTCAAAGCTTAGACTAGGAGAAGACTTGACTATAGGGACAATGAAAACACTCTTGTTTTAATCACTTGTGGTTTGTTATATTCAAAAACCACATCAGCAGAACATTAAAGTTGAGAAAGGAGACTACTGGGATACAGCCCTTCTCCATCCCAGCAGCAGGTATGAGCCCTCTGACCATATCTCACTGCTTCTAATTAAAGGAATAGTTGGGAGATTACATCCTAGAGTTAAAACATGCACGGAGGGGGATTCTGTGCTAATGTGGTGATTTCTTTTTATGCTTTAATTTTTGAAAGATAGCCGGGAATAAAAATCTTCTCCAAGGCCGAGAGAAGATCAGCTCTCTGAGGCCACGCATGCTGGACGACAGAGAAGGAAACAGTCATAAGCATTTGACAAATTGTTTCCTGTTCAAAGCGCCTTTAAAAAATATCCACATAAAAAATAGCCCCGCGTGCAGACTGCTTGAGCTTTAGCTAAACCAAAAATCTCAATCACTGAGGCTCCAGCCAGATTTTCACACACGAAATTTGGAAGTGTCGCTGGCAAAACAATCCTGGATGAAAGCTCAGAATTTATTTTAATCACTCATGGTTTTATTATATGCAGAAAGGATGTCAGGAGAACATTAAAGTGAAGAGTATGAATGTCACCGAGGAGCAAGGCTGGGCTGTCTATGGGGACAGGGAGCTGGGAGCTGCAGAGGGGACATTTCTGTCAGTCCCTACAGCACCATCCCAAATAGCACAAGCACGGGGACTTTCCTGCCACCGCTTATCCTGGGGCTACAAAATCCACTTGTCTTTAAACTTCTCAATCCCAATGCTCCTTGAAGCCACTGGCTTTGCCTGCTCCCAGCAGGGACAGCAGCTGGGGAAGTGCCTGCACACCGAGCTCCGGGGCAGCACACTGACAGCAGCTCTCCCACCCGGCAATTTACTGGGACTGTCTGGGGCTGTATAATATTTTTTTTCCTTGCACCATAAGAGGGAAAAACAAACAGAAAACCCACGAGTGAGACAGAGAAAGGATGGCACTGGTGTCACCTCGGGACCCGCTGAAGCTGACACCCCGGTGAGGCAGCGTGGAGCTGTGGATGCAGCAAGTCCCGGGGTCGGTGTGCAGGAGCAAGGGGCTATGGGGACATGAACCCTGTCCAGCACCAGCCTTGTGGTGCAGCCCCTCTGCCCTGCTCGAGGTGCCCGTCCCTGCCCGTCCCTCCCCTGAATGACTCTGCGACTCAGCCCCGTCATGTCTGCCAGCTTCTGAAGCGTTTGTGCGTCGGGGTTGTTGTCCTGAGCAAACTGTGCCTGCATGACCTGGGGGGTGAGAGGAGAGAGGGGGTCAGGATGAGGCTGGGGAGCTGCAGCCCCTCAACCCCCCCGGCCCAGCCCCGCTACCTGCAGCTGCTCGGCGGTGAAGGAGGTGCGAGCCCTCTTGGCCGGCTTGGGCTGGCTGTCCTGCTCCGAGGGCACAGCCCCCTCCAGCGTGATCCCATTGCCTACAAGAGAGAAATCCCGTGTGCCGCAGGTCAGAGACCACCCTGCCCACCAGGCCTGACATCACAGTATGGGGCACCAGCAGCAGCCCTTGCTGTGAACAGGAGTAGAAAGAGCAGAGCCAGCACCACTCGCTGCTCAGGAGCTGCCTGGGCTGCTGAGACCTCCAGGAGACACTGCCAGCCCCGAGGAGGCTACCAGTGAATTAAGAAAAATGCAGCAAGTTGGTGGAAGATGCAGGGAATGAGGGATGGGGAAAGAGCAGAAGGAAGATGGATTTCAAGGTGATGTCTCATTGACCCTGACTCGTTGTCACCAAGGGGCCATGTCCCCCAGCAAGTGGCTCAGAAGGGGACCCTGCTCTGCTGGGCTCACCAACATCCATCACTCCAGCCCCGTGCTGCTCCCCATGACCCCGTCTTCCCCTGCCGGCGCTGCCCTGCCTCCACCAGCCACTTCATTTGCTGAGAGGGTTTTCCTCTCTTTCCTCCTTTCCCCAGCCCCAAATCCTCCTGGCACCCCAACTTCCTCCTCCTGGCTCCCAGAGCAGTGCCATCCCCCTGGCCTCGGGGTGCCCACGCTCTGAGCAGTAGCCACACTAAGAGGGACACAGCAAGGCGAGGGACTGTCCTGTCCACCCGCTTGCCCAACACAGCATCGGGATGTGCCCGGCGGTGTGGGGAGGGGGGCCAGAGCCA
>NW_010323712.1:1427-2556 GCF_000700745.2 Antrostomus carolinensis | reverse complement strand
AAGGAGGCTGCCTGAGCGGGGCTGGCGCTCGCCCCGCTCCCAGGATGCGCCTGCACAACCCGGCACTCACTCTGCAAGCTGGACCAGGCTGTGATTGTCTTGGCTGGAGTTGAAGGACTTTCTCATATAGTTTGACTTGTTCTTTTAGGATGATGAATGGGACTCTGACTTCAGCAACATCTGTTTATTTTTCTTGTATGTAAAACCTCATGTGCAGAAGAAATTGCTGGGTAATTACTAAGGGGGAGAGCGTGGCCCTCCAACTCCACAGCAACTGCAGCTCTCCAAAGCGATCCCATCCCCTTCTCAAAACCAAGGGATACTTGGACACAGGTACCTACACAGGACACTCACCATGTGCCCCAGCACTGCCCTGACACCATGGGGCTCAGCCCACATCAGCAGGACCCTATGAGCAGCAGCAAACCCACCACCTCAGCCCTCAGCTGGGGTAACAGCTCTGCGGGACCTCCCAGGGCCAGACCCTGCTGTCCTCACACCAGCCTGCTCCTCCAGGCCACAGGGCTTCTCCCCCTCCATCCCTGCTCCCCTCCGTCCCTGCTCCCCACTGTCCCTCCTCACGCCTCCCCAGCAGCCAACCATATGGATCAAGAGGCTGCAAGCCATGTCCCGAGCCAGGACCCTCCCAGCCCAACCGGGCACTCTGTTTTCATCCTCTTCCTCAAACACTGTAAACAGAAACACTGATTATTTTCATGTCAGGTTGTTAATGGCTTCCACATGCTACATGGACTCGGACACAGCGTCTGCCTCCCTGTGCCCACCGAGTGCTAGGAACAGGCGCGTTAGGCTGGAGCCCAGGAGGTTGCCAGCTCATCTGAGCCGTGGTCACTGCCATATCTACCTATCTCAGGTACTTCCCAACGTAGGACAGCCCTGCCTGGCCTCGCCACGCACCACATCAGACTAACCCCACTAATTCATTCCTTCAAGCATCTCTCTGGCCGCTGCCACGCAGGAGGATGGGGCTGGGCTCGAGGGGACAGGGGCTGTGGCACTGCAGGACCTCAGTGTCACCAGCTTGATTGGGAAAGCAGAGGCTGGCCGGCTGCTGGTGGCGTGCCGCAGCGGGGACGGAGGCGTGCGGCGCAGTCCAGCTGGGAGCGGC
>NW_010323712.1:0-871 GCF_000700745.2 Antrostomus carolinensis | reverse complement strand
GCGGGCACACTTTGTACCAAACCGGCTGCGGGAGGAGAAGAGGCAGAGTGAGAGCAGGCAGGGCCAGGGCAGGCAGGGTGATGCTGGGCCACGGGCACTGCTGCCAGCCCTATTGCTCACCCCATCCAGCCCAAACCCCACAACACTGACGTGGGGAAAGGGCTGTGGTGAAATCGTCCCACCGGTGCCGTTCCCCCCTGCGGCCCCGCGGCGCCAGACGCGACCCAGGGGCTGAGGTGACGCAGCGCTGTGAATCAGCTTCCAAGCCTGTGGGCTTTTTATTTTGATAACAGCTAGTGTGAGACTCAGATGGAAACTGTGTCAGAGCTGATTCTCTCCCGTTGCCATAAATCAAAACATGTGTTTTCTCCTCACACGTACAGGCGCATGCATCTGCTCCTTCCTCCTATGAGAAGGTCTCCTCGCTTTGAGGGGACCGTGGTCGCGCTCAAGCGAGTTGTGCTGGAAAGCAGCTCAGTGCACTGAAGATGCAGCAAGACGGCCGGGATCCCTGTGCAGGGTGTTTGCACACACTTCTGATAAACCCCATTCCTGCCAGGACACTGCTGGCCGAGCGCAGGAGATTCACAGGGAGCAGCAGACGTGGCCCCCACAACCCTGTGTCCCCAGGTCAGCACCAGCCAGGAGATGCTGCCCATGGCACGGGCAGAGCCAGCCATGGCCTTGGTTTGGTTTCTGCATTTTACTGTTAATGCTGTGTAAAAAAATAAATGCAATGGCAAGGAGCAGCAGCAGCAAGAGCAGGAGCAGCAGCAAGAGCACCTCCTCTGTCACCACGGAGCTGGCGCTGGCTTTGACACAGCCCTGATGGCAGCTGCTGCACGTCCCCTGAGCACCCACCATCACCATC
>NW_010323711.1:0-21638 GCF_000700745.2 Antrostomus carolinensis | reverse complement strand
CATCATCTAGCCACCTGGTTACGTCTTCATAGAAGTCTATGAGGTTGGTCAAGCACGACTTCTCCTTGGTGAAGCCATGTTGACTGCCCCTAATAACCCTCTTATCTTTGATATGCCTTGAGATTGTACCAAGGATAAGTCGTTCCAACCCCTTTCCCAGGGATGGAGGTGAGGCTGACTGATTTGTAGTTACCTGGGTCCTCCTTCTCGCCCTTTCTGAAGACTGGAGTGACATTTGCTTTCCTCCAGTCCTCAGGCACCTCTCCTGTTTCCCACGACTTAGCAAAGATGCTTAACTTTTCCATCCTTAGCTTTGGCCTCATATCCAGCTTCATGCCATTTGGCAATAACTTCTTGTCCTCCACAGCTCCACAGGGCTCCTACTACCAGTAGACTGAACTGGTTGTCTTCACAAAGTACATAGTTAAAGACTGCTGGGGGAAGGTAGGCAGTAAAGATGAAGCAGAGGAGATCTGTGTTACATAAAGGAGATCCTTGACTGAGCAGAGACTTGGTATGAAACCAAGGAGGTGTCTGTGGAGACAGGTCTAAGTTAAAGAGGACTCAAACTGACAACTTTGTGATGGAAGTCTGTTAGAGCCCACCTGACTAAGATGATGTCTCTACAGACAATTAGCAGGAAGCCCTTGATGACAGTCATTGGTCCATATGGAGGATTTTGACCATCTGGACATCTGCTGAACAGTCAAAGTTAAAGTTAAAGTTACCCTAGAAGTGTCTAGAGGTCATTGCTTATGATTTCCTAATGCAAACACTAGAGGGGCCAAGCAGGGAAATACTGTTTGACCTGCTGCTCAACAAGTAATAAATAGTTGTGAATGTGATCACAGACAGCAGTTCAGGTTGCAGTGACCAGGAGAAGACTGAGATCAAGATTTAGAGAAAGGCTAAAAAGGTAAGCCGTGGACTTGGACTCTAGACTTCAGGATAGCAGAATTTGGCTTATTTAGAATATTGCTGGGGTAAGCTCCCTGGAATCTCCTACAAGGGTCACCCAGAATAGCTAGCTGACTTTTAAAGAAAATGTAGTTGTAGCTCAGTAGCCACCACTCTTTCATGCAAGAATACCAGGAATTCAAATGAAAGGCCAGAACAACCAGGCATAGAACTTCTTAAAGAAATGCTAGAAGAAATCATACAGGAAGTGAAAACAACGACAAGAAACAAAAGAAGACTATAAAAGCATTGCTCATGCTGTTAAGGACAAAAATCACAAAGACCAAAACCTGATTAGAGCTTAAACTAGTTTAGGACATAAAAGGTAAGAAGGAGAGTTCTTACAAGTATGCTAGTATCAGAAGAAAATTCATAGAAAATAAATGCTGCTGAATGGGAGAGACAATTGACTGAAAGATGATATGGAAAAAGCTGAGTTATTTAATGCCTTTTTCACCTCAGTTTTGCAACCTAATTTTTAACTTCTGCATGTATCAGCCTGGTTTTGGAAGGAGGCAGACAGGAGATCAACAACTTAGGAACAATTTAAAGAAGCTGGACTTACTGAGGTACAGGATACCAGATCAAATGCACCTGAAGGTATTGAAGGAGCTGGATGAAGCGTGCACAAGGCTACTATCATCTATTAAAATAATAGTAATCAAGAAAGGTCACCAACAACTGGAAAAAGGCAAACATTACTTTCATCTTAAGAAGGAACGGAGATCAGGGGAACTGTAAACCAGGCAGTGGTCCCTTAGATACTGGAAAGAAAACAGATGGCATTCATTTGGAAACACATGGAAGACAAAGCAGTCATCAGGAACAATACAGACAGATTTACCAATGGCAAATCATGCTCCACCAACCTTAATGGCTTCCATGATGACATATGGGATCAGTAGTAGTGTTTCTTCATCAGGGACCTGGATGATGACACATAATGCAAACTCAACATATTCCCAGGTGATGTTTTGTTAAGAGGAGGGGCTGACAATGAATGGTAAAAATTCAATTTAGCAGAATCTTGGTAAATTTATGGATTGTGCCCCTCATGAAGTTTAACAGGCAGAAGAGTCAAACTCTGTATCGGGGTGGAACAGCTGTGGCTGATGGGGAATGACTAGCTGAGCAGCAGGCAGGCTAAAAGGACTTTTGGGTGATGGCTAACCACAAGGCCAGCAACATGCTCTTCCCTTGAGCTAGATGACCTTCGCAAAATGCTCAGCAGAGGACTAGAAGGAGCCTGACTAAAGTACATGTCTGACATGGAGAAATTGAGTGAGCTGAGTTGTTTTTAGTCTAGCAAAGTTAAAGCTAAGGACCATACTTGAAATACAGTTGCAAAAATAGTAGAGCTCACCTTTTTGCAGAAGTAGCAGACAATACAAAAGGGACTACAAAAGATGTAGTGGCCTTGAAGTGTGAGCTGGGCAGATCAAGTTTTATAGATGAAAAAATTTCTTCACAGTGCAGCACTACACTGGGATATCCATAGAGACTTTGGATGCACCATGAGAGAAGGTTATGAAGACAAAGCTTTGGCTGATCACCTCCAAAGGGAAACTGGAACAGATTATAACCAGAAATCCCTTCTAACCAGCACTTTTATCATTCCTTGGATTCTCTGTGGACAGTTACCCTAACTGCAAAAGTTTGAAAGTTTGAAGGCAAAGTGACATATATTTTATATTTTATAATTTATGAATTCACATTTTGCAGGCCTCAGTTCCAGAAAACCAATATTCAGTGTGACCTTTCCTTTACTTTTCTCCATGGCATGATTTAGTTTTTTTGGCTATGGGTCTTAAAATGCATTTAGTTCATTTGTGACTGCACCTTTCCAAATTAATGGAATTTTCCTACTTTTTTCTTTTCTTTTTAGTTTTATTAAGATGTCCCTTTTGCCACTCTACATTTTATCATTCTTTGTTTACTCTCTTCTCTGCATATAGTAAAAAAAGATTAAGAAATTTTAAATCTTAATTAGAACCTTGTTTTAATGTAAGCTAAGATCCTCTACACTGTGAGAAATGTAAAAATTTTGCAAACTAGAAACAGATTAGTTATATAGTGGTGATTTCATTCAGTTAAATTTGTTGCATTCAAAATATCACATTGTTAGTTCAAATGGAACAAAGCTATAACCAGGTATATGGAAACACTTTTCATCCCTTCCTAAGATATTATAAATTAGATTTTTTTCTTAGAAAAGAATGTTTAAACAGCCTACAGCAAAGACAGTGCCTTTAGTTAGGTTTTCCATACAAATACCAAGTATTTACTTTTCCATAAGAGAAAATCAATCCAAGCTAAATTAAACTGTCTGTTAACACAAGACCAATTTGCAATATCCACTTCTCAGAGAAAAGCACAGATCAACATGCAACAAATTCCCAACAAAGTATGACTTCAGATGAGCTCCCCCCATAGAGAAAAATTAATGCATGAAAATCTACCAAAACCCTTCTACAGCAAAAGAATTAAAATGTTAAGATAATTTAGTTCCTACAACTTCTTCTAAGTGCTTCTGCTTTCCTTGATTATCTTTTGTCACTACAGACTCTCTGTGAGACTTCCTGCTGCTGCTATTGTAGAAACAGAATTTCTTAACTCTTATGTTTCTTGTAACTATTTTGGTTAACAAATCTTTCATTATCTTGCAGTTGTTTTGATTTGCCTTGCTGTTGTTTTTTTTTGTTTGTTTGTTTGTTTTTTCTTTTTAAATTTATACTTAGTATTAAGAAGTTTACACTCCTTATATTTTCTTCAAAAAACTTCAGGTATCTGAAGGATGTCTTCTTGCTTTCTGCAGTCTCTGATACCCCACTGGTTAGCCGTGCAGGCTCCCTATCCATTCTCAAGCCTTTCGTGCTTGTATTTGCTCTTTGCCTTCAACACAGTATCTTAAATACTTTCTGTGCCCCCTGCCATGACTTAACTCTCTTAGTGATTCTTTCTAGATTCTTCCTTACAAGAGTCCTTGTTTATAATTGTCCTTTCTGAAGTTGAGCACAGCTGTGGGGATACAGTACTCCAGGTGGGGTCTCACCAGAGCAGAAGGGCAGAATCACCTCCCTTGACCTGCTGGCCACACTTCTTTTGATGCAGCCCAGGATACGGTTGGCTTTCTAGGCTGTGAGTGCACATTGCCAGCTCATGTCTAGTTTTTCATCCACCAGTACCCCGAAGTCCTTCTCAGCAGGACTGCTCTCAATCTCTTAATTCCCCAACCTGTACTGATACCAGGGGTTGCCCTGACCCTGGTGCAGGATCTTACACTTGGCCTTGTTGAACCTCATGAGATACACGTGTCCACTTCTCAAGCTTTTCCTGGTCCTTCTGGATGGCATCCCATCCCTCAGGTGTGTCATCTGCACCATGCAGCATAGCATCATCTGCAGACTTGCTGAGAGTGCACTCAATTCCACTGTCTATGTCACCAATGAAGATATTAAACATTACTGGTCCCAACACAGACCCTTGAGGGACACCACTTGTCACTGATCTCCATCTGGACACTGAGCTCTTGACCACTACCTTCTGGATGCGACCATTCAGTCAATTTCTCATCCACCATCTCAAACAGCCCATCCATCAAATCCACATCTCTCCAATTTAAAGAGGATGTTGTGGTGGGCTGTGTCAAAGGCCTTACAGAAGTCCAGATAGATGACATTCGTAGCTCTTCCCTTGTCCACTGATGTAGTCAGTCCATCATAGAAGGCCACTAGGTTGGTTGGGCAGGACTGGCTGCCTCGAATCACCTTCTTGTCCTCCATGTGCCTCGGTATAGCTTCTAAGAGGATCTGTTCCATGATCTTCCCAGGCACAGAGGTGAGGCTGACAGGAAGGTAGTGCCCAGGGTCTTCCTTGGATTTAGGTCATGCTAAGCCAACAGCTTCTTTTCCACCATCCTTTAAATTTTGCACTAGAATCTCCTGTCTTCTTTTCTTCTACCGCAGACACCCAGAGAGTCTATGTCACTTGACTTCTCCCCACTGCTGGCTGGCAGAGGGCCCTGATACTGGATGACATGTTCTACCTCACAGTTGGCAGGCACGTTCCCACACAGCTGTCCCCCAATGGGCTCTGGTTCTGGTGATGCTTGAGTAACAGCCTCCTATCTTCTGTGGGAGTCCCAGGGCAGGGTCATGGCTGCCCTCCTCCCACCCCTCTTGAGGCAACACCCACAACGAAACTGGTTTGTTTATCTTGTGGACAGGTTTTATTTACAACTTCACTGGAGAGTCTTGCTACAGACCAAGCATGTATACCACCAGAGAACATTTCTGTCCCTTGGGTATATTCATGTCATATGACTCTTGGGATGATCGTATCAGGAGACGGACACTTTTATAACATTATGGTGATCACCAAATTTTTGCAATCTTTTGCTTCCACTTCACAAAATAGCATTTTAACACATCCCTATTTTTCTCACGTGTACACACGGACTAAAATTTACTTTCCAGCATGAAACTCCAGTTAATGCAGAGCAGTAAACAACAGCATGTGATTGATGAGAACCACGATTTGCAGTGTCCTCTTACAATTACATTTGTCACTTAAATTAGGCCTATATTTTGGTATATGTTTATTACTTTTTGCATTACCCATATTGTGTAAAACCACTCCTGGGACCAGGTCATTATTTTTCATAACTGCTGTATTTTTGTGAAGAAAATTGTGCATTACTTCAAGTGGTTTTTGTACAATAAAAATTTCACACACAAAATCTGGTCTAGAACTCAGCATAGCAGAAAAGTATTTTCAAGTAGTAACAAATTATTTCACTAAATTTTATTGGGCTATTTTCAAATATAGATGAATGCATTCTGTTCACAAAAAAAAAAAAAAAAAAAAAAAAAAAAAAAAGAGCTTTTCCAAATATTATTATTACATAATAATGGAAGTGCTCAAATTATCATTCTGAAATCTTCTTATTGTTTCAATAATGTCATCCCTTCTTTAAGCAGCCCTGAATATTAGTCTCAAAAAGTAAGCTCTCCAATTTTAAAATACAGGTTATCCAAAGAAGGAGTAAAACCAAGCACATGCAAGCTGTGTGCCCAAATATGTTATTCTAATGACACAGAAATGAAATCACAGGTAAAAGACTGTAAGCCAACCACAAGCTAAAATATGTGGGAACAAAACACAGCCATCATTTTTTTAAGAAATACAAAGGTTTAATTTGTCCATTGCACCAATGGAAATTTTCCACTAACTTTCTTTAAAGAAAGAGTCAAAGATCATGAGATGATCCCAAGTTTTGCCAAATGAGGGAAGCTATCATTCACTTAATTATTTAATTTTGTGATTTCCTGACAAACTGTAAAAGCTATTTATGGCTTCAGAGTCACAAGCAAAGACAGAGCTCAGGTCTTTCTCCAAAAAATACAATAACATGAGCATCGTTTGCAGTAACAGGAGTAGTGGCACTTACTTCAGCAGAGCTGGCATTTCATTCATCAGCAGGTAAGGGTGCGCACGCATGCACACACACACACACACACACACACACACACAAATTAGTACTTTAGAGCAGAGGAACACATTTTTAAGATATCTGACCTTTACAAAGTTAAATCACAGACTTAAAAAGGCTTGAATTTTCCATTTTTTGTTGTTGATAGATTATTTTTCTGTTAGTGAGCACTTAATAGGTTCCTTAAAGCAATGAAAAGAAACGAAAAAACTATCCAGATTTCTATATCAGATACATATGACTGGATTTAAGATTAATGTTTCAAGTGAACTGGGAATTACTTTTCTCTTAAAATTACACACAGGCTAGTGGACTAACAAAAAGGAAAAAAAAATATGTTTTTATTCAAAACAGCTCTAGCATTGAAATTTTCAGTAACTTGATAACAAAACACATCAGTAGATGGGTAACAACCATTGTTCTTAAATGTAAACTGTAGATTGTTCTAAGGAACAACCTCTTATTCTGTAGCTTCTAAAATTGTTTGTGATCAAATAGTATCAACTTCATGGCCTTGTCAGTATGCTAAGACAAACAAAAACCAAACAAAAAGCCCTAACACACACACATATACCAAAATAAACCCCAAACCAATCAAACAAACAAAACCAAAACCAGTTTTTGAATAAAATGAGACAGCTGACAAAAGGTCCCTGTATAATTTGGGAAACCACCATTATCAAACTACATTTCTTTCATTCTTAAGCACTCAAATCTTCACTTGCTAAAACTCACTGATAATAAAAAATCTATCCCATTATATATTTAGATTTCTTTGTGTGGATATTAAAATAAACTATGTTCTGAAATTAAGAGTTAAAATACCTCTTCTTGTTTTCCATACATATTTGCCTGTATAAATATACTTCATCATTTTACAAACTACAGTATTTATATTAAAGCTTTTGGTGAGCAAATCATTACAACTTAACAGAAACAAACAATTCCTGTGTTTTGGTTCTGTCTTTAAATCATTTTTGGAGATAACGAAAACCAGCCAAAATGAATGACTGCAAATAATATAAACAACACATTTATTTAGAAAAATAAACTGAAAAAGCTGCTTATCTGTTAGATTTCTCCATGAAGTATAGACAAATGGCTAGAAAAATCTTATGTCAAATACATATTACAAATGACTTCTTTAACAGTAACTGGGACTATAATGTCAATGTTCAATAGGAACATTTTGGACTTATAATTCAATAGACTAAATTTCTTGGCTGCTAATATGATAAAAAATGGATGCTATTAAAAAAGATTATATCCCCTTTTTAAATACACCTTATCATGTTGATGCTTTTTCATATATATACATATATATATATGTATGTATATGTATGTATTTATTTAAACCTAAGAAAGGACCATAGTCCTTTCTGTGAAGAGATCCCCATAGTGAGAGAGCATAAACGTTTTTCTTCAGTTCTAACTTTTTAATTCCTATTAGAGCCCCAGCAAAATATAGCTTGTGGTCAAAAATCTCCTGGGGCTGTCTGTGCAAATGGTGGTGCACATCATTACCCTGAAAGGAAGTGACAGTGCAAATATTAGAAGTGCATTGAGATTCAATCTCTAACAGCTGAACTTCTTCATAGTTGGGTGGAGGACAGGAGACAGCATCCTTTTAAGTAATTTAACATCACTGTTGTCCTGTTCCTGTATGGCTTTGAATATGTACAAGGGATGACAGAGGTCTTCTTTCTCCACAGACAGTAATATTCCTCTGTTACAGTAAACGTATTTATTTTCTGCTATCATCACTTAAGTGCTTCATTTTTCCTTTTGGCTACATATTGAAATATTTTTGGATGCCGGCTGGACCCATGAAAAACTCATTGTTTGTTACTCGAGTTGTTCAGCACAACACTCAAGTGTCAGGCTTGGAGAGAGCAGTTTCTGCAATGGGGTAAGACATTTAGTCCCCTTTTCTTTTGTCCCACTAAATGAAATTTAAGGCTGTGGCTTTTGCCAGAACTCAGCTTGCAGTTGTCAGATCTGAGAAAGATGATTCAATGCAGATTACACTCGTGATCAGTTGTGCTCTGACTTGAAGGGCTTTTCCATTCTCCATGGAGGTTCCTGGCTACTTCTCAGATCTGGTCTGCAAGAAGTCTCAATGACGAATCTGATATGCAAGAAATTAACTGACGTGCCTCCAGCTATAGATATTCCTTCAAGCCTGAAGGTGCTGTTAAAAAGAAAAGCAGACAAGGACAGAGTTAAAAAATGGTTACTTTAAATAGACAAAGTTAATAGTAAACAAAACAGAATTTTGAATGACAGTTCCATGTTTCTTGTAAGCAAGAATTCAAAGAATTATGATATTCTGAAACTTGACTTTTTATAGTTGTACTTTATTATTGATACAAGCCTAGGTTCTCTGCTGGGCTAAATGGGTTTGACTTCAATGGTGTATTTGGAATCACACTATATTAAACCACCTGAGAAAATGATCATTGCTGTTCTAGATCTTGGAGTGTACGTGGATATGGAGATCTTAAAATTATTATTTTTTAATCATTTTTATTATTATTCTTTTTAAGATTACCCTTCTTAACTTCCCTTACATAACAATTCAGCTTAACAATATGCCTTAGAGTGCAAAATGAAACAAGAACTCCTGAGAGCTTAAAAATAAAGAACTATACATTAAGCATTTCAAAAAACTTCTAAGAATTCAAGTCTAATTTAACATAAGAATATGGATTCTAATCCCTGTTCTCAAATTAAATAGAATGTTAATTCAGCAGAAGTTTCTCACCTGATGTAAATTTCCTAATCACTAAAGTACTGTATAAAATTTTGACTTGGGTCTGTCACATTCCCTTTTGTGAAACTGCTTTAATTTGTATAAAACACTAAAATAGTCCTAGAGGCGTTTGAAGAGAATAATGCTTCAATCTAGTGCTGAAGTTCACTGACTCACTGAATTGACTTACTTTATTTATTAGACAAGATAAAGCATCAGCAAAAAGAGAGGCCTTGGGATACTTACCTGTTGGTAGCTAGGGCACTAACTTGGCTTAAATTATTGAATTCACACCTCCTAAGGAAAAGAATTAGAACTTTCTCTTTCAGTGCTGATGATTCACACACAGAGCTACATACTGCAAGGGGGAGGAAAATTACTTCTTTGCCACTAGTTTTATGAATCTAGCCCTTGATTCACATATTATGTTATTTCGTATTGACTGGAATGCTTCAATTTGATAAAGACTGTAGGACAGAATTTCACTTTGGCAGGGAAAAAAAAAAAAGAATCTGAAGTTGGTGTGCTTTCAATCATTTTGATTTTTTCCCCTGCAACTAAAACTAAATTATTAGGGAAACTTAATTAACATTCAGGATTGTAACAGTGGCCTATGTAACCCAATAGTCTAGCAAACATAGTATAATAAATTTATGATAAAATTGGCCTGGAAGGAAATTTTCGTCTTAGTCAACTATTTAGGGTCTGGCTCACATAATTAATGAAAAAGATGAGTATCCTAAATATCTGTTAGTAGCTTATTTTTTAACTGAAGAAAGTCTTCATATCACTAGAAACACACACTCTTTTTCAGCTGTCACAGTTTCTGGCTTTAATTACATTTCAGCTAATGATTTGTGCATATTAATGCACAAACTATTATTATTATTATTATTAATAAAAATAACAAAAAATATGGTATTACCTTTGAACTCAGCTTAATACTCATGAAACAAAACAGGATGAATATGGTACGACAAACATATATGTAAAAGTAATAATAACTTAAAAAGAAGAAATAAAACTGTTGTGGTTTAGTGCCAGCTAGCAATTAAGCACCACACAGCTGCTCACTCACTCCCCCAGGGTGGGATGAGGGAGAGAATTGGAAGGGTGAGAGTGAGAAAACCCATGGGTTGAGATAAAGACCATTAAATAAGTAAAGCAAAAGCCACACACTTGAGCAAAGCAAAACAAGGAATTCACTACTTCCCGTCGGCAGGCAGGTGTTCAGCCATCTCCAGGAAAGCAGGGCTCCATCATGCATAACGGTTACTTGGGAAGACAAATGACATCACTTCGAATGTCCACCCTCTTCCTTCTTCTTCCTGCCAGCTTTATATGCTGAATATAATGCCATATAGTATGGAACGCCCTTTTGATCAGTTGGGGTCAGCTATCCCAGCTGTCATCTCCCAGCTTCTTGTACATCCCTAGCCTACTTGTTGGTGGGGTGGTGTGAGGAGCCGAAAAGGCCTTGACTCTCTGTAAGCACTGCCAGCAATAACTAAAACATCCTTGTATTATCAACACTGTTTTTGGCACAAATCCAAAACATAATCTCATACTAGCTACTATGAAGAAAATTAACTGTACCCCAGCCAAAACCAGCACAAATACAACTCGTATTTGTTCTGTCAGAAAAACAGTTGTTCCTCAAACTTATTTTGAATACAGTGTTATAGAATGCTGAGCAGCTGTCGGCATGAAAAACAATTATTTTTCCTTGTTCAGTTCATAAATATATTCAGCATTAGTATTTAGTTCCAAAAAACATAGTCTCAGAGAAACCAATGTCATTGTTTTCCCCCATTCAAAACCAGATAACTACTTTTCTATAATAAAAAAATATATTTTATTTCTCTGCTAGTATTACCGGAAAAACATCTACTCCCTTCTGTTTCTTTCTGTTTGTCATAGTCTTCTTAAAACTGAAAGTGAGTCCAGTCCATTCTACCATGACATCCTCCTCCTCACCATGGCCGTGACCATAGTGTTGCTGCGCAGAATGCTATGCAGAACACCGTGGATGGAAAATATTTATGGAAAAGTCTACTAAAGAAAACCACACTTTCACCTCCAACGTCTGGGTTGGCTATACATACACTGGTTTTACAGGTTTGGTACAAAACAAGAAAATGATAGGAGGAGACATGTATCCAAGCTTAGCTGAGTAAGTAATAAATTTTGTTTCAAAGATACTCAGATACAGAGATACTCCAGTTCAACTTACAGTATTTAAAGAATAACAAGTGCAGTTTGATTTTACAGTGCTATGAGAGGAAGAGATCAAGTAAATTATATAGAAGTCATTTATCAACTTTGAACTCATGAGTGCTGTGCTGACTGGCAATGATCACAGAAAAGGATACTTTAAATGCAACTTTCTATGCTGGATCGCTGCCTTTTATTAAGAAAAATGAGAAAACAACTGGGAAATTCACATTCAATCAAGAAAGAGAGATTGCTTGATGAATACTAAGCTATATAATTTCCACATCATTTTAAGTGTCTGATAAAAACACCTGAAAGACAAGCCTAATTAAAATCTCCTTTATTTGGGCTATTTTAGCATAGATAGCATAATTTGGACATATGTTTTTACCTGTCATAAGCACACTAGCAGTCAGAGCACATGCCAAGGTATTAGTTATACTCACATATTTAAGAGTAAAAAAAATGTTCCTAAGGAAAAAAAAACAAAACCACATATAAAAAATAAAAATCACATAGCAATAAATCCTCCTAAACATGGTGCACGTATTTTCTACATATTGTTTAAATAGTAATTATATCTGTTTCAGTTACTTGGTTATACCTGAAAAATATAGAATATTTAGATTCAGATATAGACTGTTTAACTATATTACCTTAGGATTTTTACTCCTTTCAGATAAGATGTATTACTATGTTAATGCCTTCAACAGAAAAACAAATCACTGAAAGGGAAGGGAGTGCCTTCGTAGAGGTTTTTTTGCTTGCTGCTGTTGTCCAAGAACTCCCCATTGTGAGCCCTGGTGTATTATTTTTTAATTTTTTTTTTTAGGTATAAATTTAAATAACAGATTTCAGGAGACACGAGCTTCAGTCAGAAGACAGAACATTTCAAATAAAATTGTGTATGTTTTATGATTAAAGGAATTCTGCTGAATGCAAAACCAATGTTTTTACCAAGCATTTTATTTCTCCATCAACATTTTAACTGTTAGAATTTTTGGGTTCTGTGGTATAACACTGTTAAGACATATTTCTCTGTCAGAACTAAACCAACCAAACCTCAGCAACAGAGAATGTTAACAAATCCACCACCACAGTCTTTTGTAATTCTTCCTATTATTTTCCTCGAAAGCTTCAGAATACTTAGTTATGTGTGACTGCCACATCCTTCTGTTACAGTCTGTAAATAATTTACTTGCCAATAAGCAAACAAGAATTCCTAATTGTGTATTGGAAGTTTTTCTTTTTCTTTGAAAGCTTTGAAGGAAATTGTAAACAGCATGAAAAATCAAAACACCTACATTTATACATTTTCAAGTTTTTCCTTTATGCATGATAAATAATTTATACATTGGCAGCAGGTATTAGCTACTACAGTAGTATTATTCTTATCACCTTGCTATCCTCTCCTAACAATGCTTCCCTAATATGATTAAGTCCTCTGTTGTTCCAGTTTTGGTATCTCTAGAGCCTTCTCTAAAATCTCTTCTATATATAGTTCTATAAAGGTGACCCTAAATAGAAATCTGTAAATTATGTAAGAGAATATATGATGAAAGCATTTATTAAATACACTTTTCCAACTGCCCTCATACTGCTTAAATAATGTATTTGCAAAAGTTTACTGTCTTTGTGTGTTTGCACAACAAAATTAAGACCATCAGAATACTGGCTCTGAGAGCTACTCTAGAATAGTTTTTTAATAATGAAAAATTAATGATAACAGGAGCGTGCAATGAATTTCAGGAGCACTATGCTTGTCAATATATGAAACTCATAAAATTTCCTGTTTGTTACTTGTGAACTGCTGGCCAAATTGCTGTAGTGTTCGTCTCAATAATATCACAAACACCTCAGATTTGAGAGAAGTAATTTGTGGGACTGATAGGATGAAATTAAGCCTTTTTTGTTGATATCACTAGTTTCCCACATAGCTGAAATCTAGGCAACCTAAGTTATCAGGTGATATCTTGACACCATGGAAGTCAATAGCTTACATTAGGGGTTGCCATAATGAATACAAATAATGTCAAAACTCTGACTGAAAAATGCTAAATGGGGAAAGAATGGCACTGGAAAAAGTTCTGATGATGTATTCTGGTATCCTGGTTTTGCTAGGATAGAGTTAATTTTCTTCTTAGTAGCTAGAATAGCTGGGTTTTTGTTTCAGTATGTAATTTATTATGAGAAAAATGTTGATAAAGTACTAATGTCTTCAGTTGCTTCTGGAAGTCCAAAGACATTGTGTTTTGCAAGTCTACAGGCACAAAGGACTAGGAAGCGTAGTAACTAGCAAAACCCAAATTGGCATTTGGGTATTCCAATGAGATATTCCATATCATATCATGTCTTGTTCAGTATATTGACCAGGGCTGACTGGAAAGCTAGAGATTCTCTTGGGGATTGCTCAGGCTTGCTCTTCTGTCATTTCAGTTTCAGGACTGTATGCTCCAGGATTGCTGGCTGGCACAGGCTGGGCATTGGTCAGCAGGTGGTGAGCAACTGCCCTGAGCATCACTCAATTATATATTCTGTTGTTATCATTATTATTTTATTTCAATTAGTAAATACTTTTTATCTCAACTCACAAGTTTTCTCACTTTTACCCCTCCAATTCTTTCCCCTGCTCCCTTGGGGCAGGGTGGCCAGGGGGCAGTGGTGGTGCTGGTAGCAGTGAGTGAGACAGTGGTGTGTTTGGCCGAGTGAAACCACCACAAACAGAAAACTCTGGCAGCCTTGTTCATTGATCCGAGCCATATTGTCTACATTAAGACAAGGTATACATAGATTTAACTAGACAAGTAAGATCTTACTTTCTTGGCATGTACAGAAAGGATACATAAAGAAGCAGTTTTAAAATTCCTCGGACATATTTTTGGCTGAGAATACATTTCTGTCCACCATTTTCAACCTTTACAAACATTTTTATCAGGCCATTTTTCTTGACATGACATTCTTTCTTATAATTTGCCTTTTCGGTCACTCATCCACTTAGATGTTGGAAAACTGTTTTGGCAATATCTTAAAGCATGACTTAAGATAGAACTGGTTATGTCAAGTGTGAATACATTGATAGGAAGCTCATTTATTTTTTCATTAGTTTTTGGATATGTTATGGTATATCTTTCATGAGACAAGTACTCACAAAATATTTCTGGGAGGGTGTTTATTCTTTATTTTGTCTCTGGGATACATGTTTACTAGCTGCCAGAAAAGCTATTTTATGAAGAAAAAAAAAAAAAAAGAAAAGCTTTGGACTATATTTTTTATCTTGTATTTGACTAACATGCACAGAAAATGCAATAAATTATAAAGAGGAGGAAATAATCTTTTTTTGTGCTAGAGTACGATATCAAATTTGAGCGATCTTTCATTTCAAAGGAAAAAGGCATGAATATTCCAAATTTTAATTTACAGTTAGGCTTTGATGTAGATGTGCTTTAAAAGCAAGGCCAAGTACACTTAAATGCTTGCTTATCAATGGCTGCAATAAAATATATATACATATATGTAAATATAAAAATATATATGCATTATTTATATAACCCGTGTGTTTGTATATATATAATGTATGTATATATATATTAATTTTCTCTTTCTTCTACTGAGTTGGGTTAACTACAGGACAGATCTTAGACAACATTCACAAGGCTGCAGCCAGTTAGACTGCAGTTTGCAAGGTCACATCCAAAGCAGCAGTTCAAGTGGTCAATGCAGGTGTAGCAGCAGCAGTAGCTGAGAAACCAACATGAGATTAGGTCTGTTTATATAGAATAGTCACACTTAAGCTTAGTTACATCCCAAGAAGATATATGCTAATGATACTATGGAAATGAATTTGATATACTGACAGTCACTCTAACAGTCTGATGGTTCTTGAACGGTAATTGTTTAGCTATAAGGCCTTTCAATACAGAAAATAATTGAGTATTACTTTATGAGGGATTACTGAAATAATTTATATCAAGTATTCAGTGGACAATAATTAAACCATAAAGCTAGCCTTGCATATGAGGCACTTAACTATGCAAAAGGAAATTTTTGGTTTGGCTGCAGATTTCCTTTGAGATCCAAGCAATACTTTAAATCTACATATTACAAATTAAGAGTATTTTATTTGACTCTGTCCTTTTCACTCTCTACAGATTTCTGCTTCATCTTTTCACAATGTAAATACAATGAAACACTGAACCTACAAGCACAAATACTAAAATGAGTTTTGATGCTTGTTGAGGACTCTCTACACTCTTGAAACGACACAAACAACTAAACCCTACATTGCTAGTAGTAAACAAAAACTTGCTTCTTGCAGCATCCTTCTGCTGAATATCAGCCACGTGGGGGTGCATGGCTAGGTAAACCTGAGGCCTACTGCCACTTTCCCCAATTGAGGCTCTGTATCTGAGGTGCTCAAAGAGAATCTTCTATCCTTATATGGAAAACAATATGGTCCAGAGTACCCTTGTATTCATGTTTACTGCATTTTTTTGGTTTAAAAAGAGGCTTTTAAACATAAAAGCCAGATAATACATGATACTATTTTAATCTTTCTGCCCTTATTTTTGCCCTCCTTTTCATCCTGAGCCAAAGCAAATTTCATTAATTAGCTTGAATGCTTATCTGTGTCAAATGAAGGTAAAATAAAGACTAGAAAAAGAAAGAGATGCCAAAGACAGCTAAGTCCCTAACAGCAGGGACTTTCTGTTTTTAATGATCAGTGAAAAATTAGCTAGCAACAAACTTGGGGAGTTGGTTACAAGGTTTATTTATCTAGTTTAACACAGACAATGCCACAGTAAACTAATAATGAATACAAATATTAAGTATGAAGTAGCTCTGCATTTGCGATGAGTTGCCAAAGAGTGTCACACCCAGTATCTATAGCTGGGAAGTTTTCTATCAATGCTGTACTTATTACCTCTTTGGTTAATCTAAAGGCCTTGCCATCACTGCCTTCTTACATTCCAGCTGTTGGAAACTAAGAGATGGAAGATCTGACAGGTTAGGAAAGACACCACCACCCCATACCCCATAGGTACCAGTGTTTTTTCTGCAAAAATTAATATTTCCTGGGGTTTATTTTTAAATCAGTCAATTCCTGAAACTAACTATGTCACAGAAAACAGCATGATAATGCAAATCTCTGCAAACTTACACTCACTGAATAAAAATAATTTGAGTATATGGTATAATCTACATGCCAATGAAAAAAAACCCAAAACTTTTTTTTCAGTCAGTGAAAGGGATATTAGTCTTGGGACAAGTGAAAGTTCACATAGAATAATTAAATGCTTGAAAGTACTTGCATGTGCTGTTATTTAAAAATTTTTAGTTTTATGTTTCAATTTTTAGAGGTCTTTGTATAATTACATGTCTTAAAGTGACATGTGAATGCTTCAAAAATCATTCTCCCCAGAGTACAACTCCAGCTGACAGGTGTAACCTTTTCTCATTCTGCCTGGAGCTAGGAAAGATGAATGATAAGCGAGCCCCCTACTTGCTTATTTTATTAAAAAAATGTATATAGGTGAAAAGAGCCATGTAGGAGACAATGTAACAATCAATATTTCCGCCTTTTTTTAACATTTACTGATCTTTCATCTATTTCAAATCACTCAAGTAATCCAGCAGCCCTGTAGGATTAGGCTTACTTTGCAAGCCAAAAGGACTTACAAGACATAAGAAAATATCTGTAAATACTTTGGCACAGCCTTTCTGCAGGTTTGCCTGTTAAGCGGTGAAATAATTTATGATTCTAGTTGACAATATGTTGTTTGTTGACAAGTGCTTTACAGGATTTCCTTTTTCCTTCACCATTTGTCACAAATATTTTGCCACAACAAAAAAACCCATTAATTTCAATGCCAGTTGAGATATGGAGATTACTGAAACTACATTATCCTGTTCTCCCTAAACATGCCAATGTGATTAAAAGCTCACAATGATTCATTACTAATCTGGTTAGTCAACATACTCTTTTTTTTTTTTTTTTTTTTTTTCCAAAAGATAAGGGATTTTGTAATACTTCTGGACGCTGGAAGGTTCTATCTTTGTAGCTAGGAATTTTTAACTGCTAGAAATTATTCAGTAGCTCCCAGCTGAATCTTGGGTAGAAGCCAATGGGTACAAGAGGCCCTGAGGCAATGCATCAATGGGATAGTGTTTACTACAAGTCTACACATTTCAGCAGCCTACTGGAAGACTTCCTGACCACCAGTTCCAGCCCTTTTCCATCAAAAGACACAATAGAAAGGGTTGCATCTACTGCTTGAGACTTCATGTATTATGGAAAAAAAATACTGAAACTACATTCAATTACCAAGACTTAACTAGCTACTTTCTTGAACTCCTGAGGAAATCATGGTATGAGGAAGAAACTGAATGGAAACAACAAAAGATATTGCAAAAATGTAACTGAATATATTATTAGATTGGAAGTTGAAAAACAAAATCATAGCTAAGCATCAGTGAATTACCTAACATCTTCATATGCCTTGTAATTTCAGCAACAATATACATGAAAGAGATTAACCTTATACAACAATTGCATTGAAGATGTATGAAAGAATCTCCTTATGAAAAGCATTATATATTTTCTAGGAATGTTCAGATGCAATTAATATAAACCTTGGTGAAGAGCTCTGATATGTGAAGTGGTACATACTCTACTAGGAGGTACTTGCTTTCTAGACTACAAAAACAGACACAGGAAGTTAAAACTTTTGCAAATACACAATAATTCAATAAAAAAATTCTTTTTAAGTGATGTCAGTTTCTGTTTCAACAGCTTCTTCAAATGCTTGTAAATAAAACAACAGCTGCTCCTGTGCAGCTCCTCCTAAAATCTACTTATTAGCTGTCTGACTGCCACTTATCCATCACTCCCAACATAACAAACCATATGCAACTGACATTTAAAAGGTAGAAATATCAGTTTATCAGAAATATCAGTATTAATCTTTTTTTAGGCATTCAAAATGATGTCTTTTAATTTATTTTAAGTAATCCTAAAAATAAGCTTCCAGAATTCTGCTATGTTGGTCTGACTTAACACTATATTTGAAACAAACACATAATTTGGGGATATCTCTGGAAAAAGGGAAAGAAAAAAAAAATAAATACTTCAGCTTCTCATTTTGCAGATCTGCCATGGGTCACTTTACTTCTGTAGCCTGTTTAATCACTTTAAGCTGAATGCCCAGAAATCTAGATTTGAATGAAACAATACTTTTTGACAAATTTAGTGATCACTGTTTTTCTCCATTCAGCTCTTATGATGTATAATGTTATGTACAACTGGATGGTACAGTCAAACACAAGCTCAGCAACAAATCTTACCTTCAGTTTGCCTTTAAGGAACTTTTAATTTCTGTCAATTATTAGCATAGACATCCCTATCAAAACCTAAAACATTTAAAAAATACAGTAAAGAACTACTTCAATTGCACAGGTGGTGAGCTCCAGTAAGAAAAGAAGACGATTACACAGGCAACGATCTATCCCAGTTTCAGATCTCTCTCCCTAGTACAGGAAAAACTCAAAGCCATAAAGCATCCCTGTCTTAGACCTTTGACAGTGTCTATCAAATATGCTTAAAGGCTTGGTTCACAATGACCACAAAATCCTTTTTTGGAGTTTTTTTTTTTTTTTTTTTGGGGGCGGGGGGGAGATTGAGGTTTTTTTGGTTGCTTGGTGTTTTGGTTTTTTTCAATATCAACATTTACAAATCTCAAGACCTTTGCCAGTGCAGACTGGCTTGTTGACTGAAAATTGTTTGCCATCCCACAAGTATCCATGCTTATCTGGCTTTGGAGTGATTTGTTAACAAAAAAAAAATATTTGTGCCAGAATTCAAATAGAGCCCATTAAACTTTCCTGCTAATGCTATTCAGTAAAAGGTTACTGGCAAAATGTGCAATCCAGTGCTTGGCACATTAAGCACAAGCTTTAAATACTGTATTTGTATGGCCAATAAAATACCACAAACCATTGAGCCAGCAATTTTGTGACTTGTTCACCAAAAAGGCTAGTCATTGAAGTTGAAAACAAGAATAAAACCTCTGGATCTATTTATCTAAATCAGTTAATCGGACAAAAAAGCCTGCTGCAAAAACCGTGCAGTACGTGCTCTGGGCTATGTGGATTGGAATTATGTTTGAACCACTGAATCTACTGTGTGCCCGCTCAGTTGGCTAAGGCCCTCACCAATGTTGTTTTCCAAGACACAGTTCGAACCAAGAGAGTTTGCTGCTCTTCAGATAAGTCACAGATGGTCCTCTGCATATTTGAAACATCTCTTCAAGCACTTCCTGCTATGCACAGGACAGATGGCCAGAATCACTATTAATTCTTTTTGAAGTAGGATGGACTTTCTATCTGTCATGATACACATTAAATACACTTGGCTTTGTTTTCTATAATCGATGCATCCAGAAATGGTTTGCACTTGCTGAACTAGTTGAAACTATTAGATGAAAGCACTTAATCTTGAACAAAGATTACCAAATCCTATAAAGTCTATGGTTATGGTTAAAGTTATATGCACAAATTTCATATTTTCTGAATTTACTCTATTTTGTAGATCATTGTTCTTTAAATTCTACCCTATAGTCTCTTAACTTTCAGTTTCTGATGTTTGAAACGAAGTAAATTCTTACGCATATCCCCAATGGCTAACACAAACCTATGTTTGCTGCTGTGACCTTGCACCAGAAGGTGATGACTTCTGCTGAAGTCATGGAAAATTACCACTGTTTTGATGCTTCTGCAGGTGCTCTGAGAGGTTGTCTACATGTCCCCAGTGACCTCTCCAGTGTCCTTTCCATGGAATGGAGACTCTAAAAGTGAGTAGCAATACAAGAAATAAAACTAAAAAAGACACAAGGCCACAAAACCTCTGTGGGCCATCCTTAAAAGAGTCTGGAGGATAATAATATGCCACCTATCTCGCAGAAAGATTAAAAAAAAAAAAAAAAAAAAAAAAGCTCTGACAAGTAGATTATCTATGATTTCTCATAATTATACCCTTTTTCTGTGTTCCTTCTTTTAATACTAAATTGTCCAAAAAGAAGGACTAGTGTTCATTTAGACAGACAATAGCGCCCATCTAAGGCACTGACCATTTATCAGCAGTTCAAAAGACCAATGTACTTAAGGTGCAGCAACTTTCAGGAAAAGGAGAATGGTCCAACACATGACACTGCTATACCAAATATTGCAATGGTACAAATTAAATGTATTTGGTGAAAAGCAGCAATTTGGTCACTACAACAAAACTAGATAAAGGAATTTACACAGTGGGTTCTCAGTTGCCCTGATGATGCAGTAAATCAGATATAAGAAAACAAAAAATGCAATGCCATAAAATTTAAATAAATAAAGTAATCAAAACATATATTCATTTTTTATGAACTTTCTTGAAATATTTTGTATTGAGACTAGACATTTTAGACATCAGTGAGAAGAGCCTCGTAAAGACATCATGCACTTTCTGTGAAGCATTGCGTGACAAAGCAATGCACCTAGCAGCAAAAAAGGAAGGGAAGCAAGTTGAATCCATAATTTGGATAATGTTCTTGCAAATAGTTGAAAATCAGCTCTGCTCCAGTCATAATGCAACCTACTTTGTTTTGGTGTGTTTTGGGTTTGCTGTTTTTCGTGGGGTTTTTTTGTGCAAAGAATTGTGCTTTGGACAGCACAATGAAGAGGTGAAGTAGCTATTGACAACTCTTAGCTGATTAAAATAACAATGAAAAATAAAATGAGTTTGTATTTCTCTTGCAAACCCAAATGGAGTTTGCAAGGGAAATACAAACTGAACCTGGAGTCTTGGCCTGATGAAACTTTCTTCTACAGTTAATACTGAAAAATGTCTTAGTTGTTAAAAACATTCCTCATTTTTAAAGTTATCTAAAAGGCTCTTCACTCTTAATGCCTAAAAAAGCCTCTAATCAAGAGCAGTACAAAAACTTTTAAGTGAAGAAAATTGGAACAGCTTGCTTTTATTTCCAATACTTGTATTGCATAGCCACAAATGGGTCCTGGGACAATAATCTGGGATAATAAACTGAATCATCCATATGAATAATTAGAAGTACATGCTAACTGCTTAGAAAGAAACACTTAACTTTCAATATAAGTTCCCTAGATTAAGAAAAGGCATCAATGTGTAAGCATTTCTGTGGTGGGTCGACCCTGGCTGGATACCAGATGCCCACCAAA
>NW_010323710.1:34509-54847 GCF_000700745.2 Antrostomus carolinensis | reverse complement strand
CGGTGCCCGGGGCTCGGTGTGTGCCCGGTGGGGTGGGGGGCACCGGGGGGTTCCCGGCTCTGCAGCTGCCCTCGCTGGCTTTGGGCGTTCCGGGTCTGTGAGCAGCAGCAGGCTGTTCCTGCACCTCCTCCCCGGCACAGGGGGTCCCTGCTGAAGGCCCTGGGGGGTAAATATCTTGGATTTTGGGGCTTTTCTCCTCCAGGCTCCCTCACCACCCACCTCCCCAGCTGCAATCCCAGGCCTGTGTTCCCAACTCTGATCACAGTCCTGTATCGCTTCGCTGGATGTCTGCTCTTCCCTCCCGCTTTCCTCTTTTCCCTCTCATTAACACCTCCAGGCCAGATGTGCAGGAGGGTGCACAGCATCTGTCCACATCTGCAGGCTGCCATCCTAGCCATTTCACAATCAAGGGACAGCTTGTAGCAGTTGTCACCCATCCGTGGCAGAGCAGCCCGCTGAGGCACTGCGCTCTGGCATTCTTTAGTTAAACATCTCATCCCAATCGGAGCCAGCAGCTCTCCTGGAGAAGCCAGAGGGATGGTGAGGATTGTGTCCCAGCTGCTTTACTCAGACCTTGGTGCTTTCCCGTGGTTTTGGGTGGGTTTGATGCTGTCACACTCCTGTCATGCCTAGGGACATCGCGATGGTTAATCAGTCAGATTTGCTTGTTCCTATTTAAAAATTGCCTCTTGAGAGATCTCTGCTTTGAGTGGAGGCAGCGTTTCACCGCGGCTGCGATGGGAGCAGGGAGGTTTGCTGGCAATCAGAGCTGAGGTTTCCTTCATTTTCATCAGCCAGATACAGCACGGCTTCTCCTAGAGACCCCCCCGGGCAGGTGGGGTGCTGTGCAGAGGGTCTGCTTGTGCTGTGGGTGCCAAGCACCTGGCACGAAGGTGCGGTGGGATAAGAACATCTGCTTGAGCCATGGAGGTGGGTTTGTGCTCAAAGGTGGGAGAGGAGGGAAATCCTGCGGCGACTCGATCGCAATTCCTGAAACCACGTTGTGCGCCCAGAGCCAGAGTGTAGGTTATTGCTGGGAGACAGGGCTTTTCATTTGTGGTTTCCTTCTTCCTAAGTAGGGAGACAGCCTGAAAAGCCAGAAAACACAACTCTGCTCATAATGGGAGGAAACTAATGCCGGTGCCCAGGGCGGTGAGTGCCCTGGGCCAGATTCATTTACTACTTAATCCCAGGTCTCACAGGTGCCAGGAAGGTGCTGTGTCAGCATCACGGGATCTCTTCTGAGCTGAAATGGCCCAGGGGGGTGGTCCCCGGTGTATGTGTCAGTCCAAATCAGCTGCAAAGATCATGGCAGCAGCACAAGGACTGTTTTCCCCATTGCATTAGTAATAGGTGTGTTAATTGTAAATGGAGGGCCTGCCTCTGGCTTCTGAGCTGTCCTCTTCCCCCATCTCACCTTGGCCGGAGCTCTAGGTCAGGGTCAGGAGCTGCTTCCAGGTGGTATTTCTGATGATCAGTCTCTTTACATCTCAGGATCACAAATGGGATGTTAGAAATTTACCTCCCTTTGTTTTAAGGTGAGCAAATATCTACACTTGATCCCAGTGAGGAAAATAATACGGGTGTTCTTCACTTCTAAACCTGCTCTTCACCCCGTGGCCTGGGCCAGACCTTAGAGGATTCCCTGAGATCCAGCAGCATATCTGGGAAGAGCAGAGAGGGAGTTGGGCTTGGGGAGGTTGTTTTGCACCTTGAGGTTAAAATCACCAAGGATAGGGGCCCAAGGAGAAAGTTTTCACCTCTCCTGGGTAAGGTGGCACCACTGAGAAACAGAGGAGACTTTTCTGGAACACCAGTTACGTAAATTGCCCTGGGATCGCTGCCATCCAGGTTAGAAACCGGCTTTGTCCAACCTTTGCTTTCTGAGTCACGGAACAGAGGTGCTGTCACCGTGCTGGTGGAGGCATCACTCCTATTGTTAAGGGATTTGGGATTTTTTTTCCACTGTGCTCTGGGAGCGTTGGCTGTCTGTTCCTGGGGATGGGTCACAGCTGGTGCCCCTTGTCCTGGCCTGCTGGAGCTCAGCCTGAAGCCAGGGAAACGTGAGAGTGGGTGGCAGTGGGAGCTTGAACTGATCCCTCACGGGAGACGAGTCCCTCTGTCCTGGGGGCTGAGCTGATCAAGCTTTATAATACTTTATTATTATTATTATTAATTTTTTTTTCCTTCCCCTGTTCTCTCTGCTGCTTATATTGCTCAGAATTTTGCTTATGTAGTAGAAAAACCCGACTGGGGCAGAGTACAAGTGATAGAGAGTGGAGTTGAATGACTTCATCACCATAGCGATGGATACTGTCATCAGGGCTATGCTTTTCTTTAAACTCTTGTCTTGTTACACAAACACACAACTGACGTGGGATCACGCCAAACCCAACCACTTCAAGCTTAATTATTTTTCCCTGTATACATGTATCATCCTTTATTGAGCAGGAGCTATTCACCAATAATTATCTTTTTCAAGCATCTTAGCTGAAGAGTTTATAAAACAACGATCAGAGATAGGAGAGGAAGCTGAGCAACTTTTGTCTCTGATATGCCTTGTGCAGAGACTTCTTGGTCTGTCTGGGCTACGTGAGTTCTTTTGGAGATCTTTATTTTTGCAGAATCATTTCCTTTCTCTGAACTGCAATAGGCAAGATCCATAAATTCCACTTAACAATAATAAATTATCTTGTTTTTGTGTCAAACGAGCAGAAGCTCTGGGGTGAAAGGTTTCTTCCTCCACTCCTTCCTGCTTGAATGCTTCACGGTTCATCAGAGTTGGGTGAAAGAGCATCTTTGGGTGCCTGGTACCCTTGTTGTGTTGTCTGTGGGCATCTCAAAAGTCACTAGTCAAAACCTAGAGGTCCAGAAGTCACAGCAGGCTGCTTTTCTAAGAAGAGCTGTTGATAATCTGGGATGACTTGTGCTGAGGGTGCTAACTATGGAGCACAGCTCTTGATGGCAGCAGGAGCTGGCACGGTCCTGCCAGGGATGTGACTTGTCCTGGTTTCAGATCAGAGCAGCACTGGCCTGGTCTGTAAATTGCTCCCTGTGCTGCGGATTATGTGGAATTAAAGGGATTTAAAATGCAAGATGTTCAAAGATAAATATCTCCCAAGTTCAGCCAGGCTGGCAGTTGCGTAACTGAAGGCACTTGTTTTCCAGTAGACTTTTCTGCACGCTGTTAAGAAAACTTATTGGAGCAGCACGTGTGCAGAAGGGCTTTTGTGTTACCTCTCAGGCAGTTTCAGCTGTCACTCACCCAGATGTCCCCTCGCTGCCACTGCATGTGCACATCAGATTAGCTCTGTAATCCCCGTTCCTGCTCACCCCAGAGCAGTGCTGGCTGGAAAGCTGCAGGGATGGGCTGCTGGCCCGTGGTGAGGCTTATGCCTCTGCCTTCTTGGTAGCCCAAGCCCTTCTCTGCCACCATCTACGTCAGCTCCTTTCTGCTCTGGGCACCCAAGGGAAGGAGTTGTGCCTCCCTCCTGCAGCACTTATTGCTTGGTTGCTGCCTGCTGGGAAATCTTTGGGGTTTCTTTTGGGTTAGGACAACAAAGTGGCTTCTTTCCAACCCTGAGAACAATGAGCTGTAAGAGGGCATCTGGCACGGCTGCAAACACACATGCACTTGCTAACACGCTGTGCGTGGTGTGCAGGGGGAGTGCAGAAATAAAGCATTTTAAAGAGACAAATGTCAAACCAAGAAACCCACAGACTGTTTCAGCTCTACTTACGACGCAGTGAATGGCCGTATTTTATCTCGGGAGGTGATGAGTCTGTAGCTGTGAATGTGTTTCCATCTTGGACACTTACAAATGGCTCTTGAATTCCATATGTGGGAATAAGGACTGGTTTTGTTGTGGGGTAGAAAGAAAACACTTGGCTGTAAATACTGCAGTTCTCTCCTTACACATCTGTCTTATGTCAGCTTGAGAAAGTGACTATTTCATCAGGAGCTTCATCCCTCTAAGACCATGGACCTACACGCCCAGAAAACCTCCCTGCCACGGACGCCGTTTTCTTCCTTTCCACATCCCTTCCATCCCCAGGTGAGGTGGATTTCTATCAACAGCAGTGTGTAGGACAAGTGTTCCTCGGGGTAGAGAGCCCATGAAACACAGCACTTGAAAGATCTGGCAGGTCCAGAGGTAGCACCCAGTGTCTCCTCACTTATCCATGAAGCTGGACAGACCTTGCATTCACTTGCCACGTGCTGGTCTTCCCAGAGGAATAAAAGAGCTGGTCCCATGCATCGACTCACCCCTCTCCTGCCACATGCCTTGTAGATCTGTTCTCCAGACCACGAGCCAGGCACTGCTCCCCTCTGTCCAACATGGAAATTCTACTTTTTAAACTGTTTTAGACACAAACAGCCCTCCCTGAGCTATGGTTTGGATTAGCAGCGAGTTACAAATTGTTGATCAGTGACAGCGGAGCCAGTAAACATAAGTGTGTTTCTAAGTCTGGTTATCTTGAGCGCAGTGTCTCCCTGCTCTTTGTGGAGGTTATACATAAACACAAAATCTTACTTCACTTCTCAGCTATTCTTTGGGCTAACGGCACCAAGAGCTCCGTGTAAACATCAGGGCAGCGTTCCTCTGGGAGAACTTGACTGGTGTGGTAGTGCTGTTGCTTTTTTCAGTCACTGGCTGCAAATACTTAGGAACTTAAGCCCAATTTAAGTTGGTATTAAGGTGACTTGTGGAGCTCAGAGTGGATCCATATAAACGTATATATTGCAGGGTTAGTGTCAGCCCAAAAGGCAGGTGGTCTTCTCCCCAGCTGATGTGGTGGTACTCTATGTTGTGGTAGGACTAAGCTATTCTGTGAGGTGCAGCACAGGTTGGGCTGAGGTGGGAGTGGAGAGACCTAAATATGAAGATATATGGAGACTCTGGACTATTGTCTGTAGATTTGAAGTATCTGAAAACTAAAGTGCTTAAAGGTAGTTCTGGCATTACATGGGAAGCAGAAATTGTGAACCTGAAAGCACCCAGTGAACCTTGTAGAAAACAAATGCAGCACTGCAGGGAGGTTTTCTCAGCAGCCCCAAAACTCTCTCAAGATCGAGTTGCAAATTTGTTTTTCTATTAAAAAGGAAGTAAGTTAGATTAGGCCCAAGGGGAAGAAGGGGATGGTGTAGTCCTAAGACAGATGTCAAGTTGATGTCCACAGAAGGAGCTAGCTTTGTTTGTGTTAGATTCCTGCAAGGCTCTAAAACTCAGGCTTTCAACTAAGAATCTCAATCTGAAATACAATTGCATTGCAACTCATTTCTTGGACCATAATATCTGAAGAGGAGTGAATAAATTTCCCTTGTTCTTTCAAAGAAAGAGAGGGATTGCATGATTTTTTTTTTGAGCCTGAGACTGTAGTGCAAATAGATGTCAAAGCAAAATCTTCTTGCCCTTGTTTTTCTCCACAGTCTGCAGAAAACCTTTTGTACGTGCTTATCGTGCTCTGCCTATCTGTGTCTTAAGTAAATCCCACCCACTTCTGCTCCCACTGGCTTCTCCAGGCACGGTGCTGTGCTGAACCTGATACCTCTTTGGTTCAGTGCCGAGCGTGACCGGCTGATGCTACTCCAGGGAGTTCAGGTCACCTGCTGTGACTTTGTACTGAGCTCCAGCAGCAGAAGCTGGACTTGCAGACCAGAGGTGGCCTGAAGCCAAGCAGGTGGTGCGGATTTCCTGCAGCGGTATCAGCTGTGATAGGGTAATAAATAACTGATAAATGTTCCTATTAAAACAAATGTCATGGCAAAATGGCTGTTAACTGCACTCTGGCTCTGCTTTCCTGTCTTCACCTGGTCTCCCCTGCTTGCTCCTTCCAGTAGTCCCAAAGAAACAGTGCAAGGTACCCACAACATGGGATGGTGTGGCCACAGGGCCACATCTGTGTCTCTAGAGCGTTTCTGCAGCATGTGGTGGCAAGGGTGGGGACTCCTGTACCCCTACAGAAAGAATCACACAAAATCCCCGCATTGCCTCAATTGGAGAAGACCTTGAACATCATTGAGTCCAACCGTGAACCCAACACTGACCAGTCCCCGACTAACCCATGTCCCTCAGCACTATGTCTACACGACTCTTCAATCCCTCCAGGGATGGGGACTCCACCACTGCCCTGGGCAACCCCTTCCAATGCCTCAGAACCCTTTCAGCAAAGAAATTCTTCCTCACATCCCATCTCAGCTGCCCTTGGCTCCACCCTGGGGATCCACACCTGAGGAGTGCAGGGATGCCACTCGCCCTCCAAGCGATGGTTGATATGTAACCAGCCCTAATTCCCTGATTTCAGCTGCAGAGTATGGAAAGTCTTTTAACATGAGCCTTTTTTTTTTAGACAAGATTTTTTTCCTTGGCAGAAAGTGTTCCCTCAGTGTATGGGAAGCGTTTAACCATCTTGTGCCATGTCTGAAAGTGGCATCCTCCCCTGTTTGTCCTGCATGAAGGGCTCTCAAAGCCAGCAGCCTCTGTAAGGGGGTGTAAGGAGTGGTCCTGTGCCTGGCATGTGCTAATGGCAGGTTCTCTTCCTTTGCAGAATGGACAAGCTGTTCCAGAAGAAGGTGGGAATCCTCCATCCAAGGTAAAAACACTCTGAGATTATGTCTTTAAATCATCCCTCTGAGCTGTGTGTGGGGTGTGAGCTGACTTGGGGAAGGGGTTGAGGATGGCTGGTTTTAAATTCTATAAATTGCTGTTTTGTAATCTGGATGAGTGCATTTGGGAGTGTAAGGGACGGGAGCAGGGGCAGAGAAAAGATAAACTCTCTTCCTGTCCCTTTGGTCATCCAAACATATCTGGAAGGTTTCCCAAAGAGCCACCTCGCTCTGGTACACAGGAGGTGGGCTGGAGGCTGTAGCAGAGGTGAGAATCCCTGGGGTGTTTCAGTGCTGTGTTTACACCCTTCTCTCTGTTGTAATCTTGCCAGATGGGGTGAGAAATTGAAGAGTATTTGATGGTTTTGGCACAGCTGCCCTTGCTGAGTGCCTGGTATCTGTTTATTCTCTTACCTTGATGGGGTAAGAGAAGCTCCACTTGTATCAAGATGCTTTCTGCGTCCCTGTTAACATCAGCAGGGAACTGAGCTGCTGTCCTCCATGTTTTGGGCAAAGGTCTTAGTCTGCTAGACCTTCTTCAGACACCTACAGCTTTTCCTGCTCCACAGACGAGCAGCATGGTGTTGAAGGACTTGATTTCTCTGATGGGAGCCCTCTCCAAGTAGGAGACTGAGTACTGATGTTGTTAGTGTGGGTATTTCCTAATTGTCCCCACACTGCTCAGTCCTGCAAGACACTGTGCAGGGCAGAAGAGCCATTTCAGTCCCTTGAAATCATAAGCCTTTCAGGATTTCCTGTTCCCATACGTACATGCTATAACTGTGAAGAATGACACAATATGTTTGATTTGGCTTGGGACACCTTGCCAGACGGGTTGTCAAGAATTTCTCCTGCCCCTTACCCTCAGTGAGTGCCCTGTAGCCATTTCCCTCTCTGAATCATCGTCCGTGCTAAAGGCCGTGGGGGTTTATTGTGTCGTTTTCCCACCTGGTTATTGTCGTATTTTTAGTAAAAGAAATTTAAACCTAAAAAGAAAATTGTCTACTTTTTAGCCAGTTGTTTTCCAGGAACTTATGCTGGACTTGTAGCATTGCCTTTGCCTCTCAACTACCTGTCCTGCATTTCTATCCCAGTTTCTGGACTGGCACTTTTCCAGTGGCCTGCAAAGAAATCTGGTGTGGGTCAGATGAACTCAGGTCAATGAGACTGTGCATTTCCCTCCCCTGAGAATAGTGGTTTTACAGTTCTTCGCTGTTACTGCATCCCTGGCATGAGGAAAAAAAACCCAATAATAATCTGTCTCTTCTGGTTGGATTCCAGCTGGGTTTCTAAGACTTGAGACTTTGCCTCTTTCATCTTCAAACACTTGGCTAAACTGCCCTTCCGTAAAAGCAGCTGAAGGATGTTGCTTTAAAAATAATTGAAGATTTTTCTTCTTTGAAGGACATCACTGGGACACACCCTGGCTGATTCCATCTGTAGATGCAGCCCCACGGAAAGATGATGCAATAGAGGCCAAAAAGCACTTGGGGTTCTCGTTGCTGCTCTGGTCTGACCCTCTGTGGGACAGGGAAGGGACGTTCCCATTGCAGCTGGGGAGCTGGAGCAGAGCAGCAGGCAAGTTGTCCCAAAGCAGGGAAACCACAAGAGCCCCGTGCTGCTTGCAGGTGTCCTGCTTTGCACTTTTCTGAGGCACCGTGGCCAAAATGCCTGCGAGCAGTGTCTGACAATCCCATTTTGGGTAACTTTTGAACACGTGAAGCTCTGCTACGTGCTCCTGAAATAACCTCGGTTGTGTTGTCCAAGTTTGTACAAGGTACGCTTGCGACCAGCACAGACAAATGAAATCTCTCCTGTAAACACATACCTCCAACTTCAGGGCGGCCTCTGAACCAGCTGTGATGCTGCAGATGGGGGAAGCAGGCAGCACACTGAATATCTGTGTGTTTTTTCTGTTCATTTGGGGGTGGACATCAGCAGCAGCTTCTGGCACTGGCTCTACCTACAAGGACTAAGGAAGGAGAAGTAAGTGGCAGTGAAAATCTGAGGTGGGCTGTTCTCAAGTTGAAGGTTGCTCAGGATCCCTCCCGTGCCCTTCTGTTCTAGCTGTGTGTGGAGAGCTGTCACAGGAAGAGACACATAGAATCATGGAATGGTTTGAGTTGGAAGAGACCTTAAAGCTCATCCAGTCCCAACCCCTCTGCCATCAGCAGGGACACCTTCCACTAGACCAGGTTGCTTAAAGCCTCATCCAGCCTGGCCTTGAACACTTCCAGGGTGGGAGCATCTACAACTTCCTTGGGCAACCTGTTCCAGTGTCTCACCACCCTCACAGTGAAGAACTTCTTCCTAATATCTCATCTAAACCTGCCCTCTTTCAGTTTAAACCCATTTCCCCTTGTTTTGTCATTAATTGCCCTTATGAAAAGTCCTTCCCCAGCTTTCTTGTAGCCCCTTCAGGTATTGGAAGGCCGCTATAAGATCTTCCTGGAAACACCTTTATTCTAGGTTTGTCCTTGCTCTCCTGTTGCGGCTGATTCTCTGATGTCTTCTAAAAATTGCCTGAAGCAGCGACAGCGGCGATTACTCAACGCCCACGTGGAAGTGCCGTCCCTTCCCCTGTCCCCAGAAGCTGAGTAATGCCAGGAGTACAATTGTTATTTGCCGGGGAAATAACCAAAGACATTTTGCAAAGGAGGAAATCCAAGAGTGCCTCAAAAGAGTTGGGAACTTCACAGCTTGTAGAGCAAGACTGACGCAGTCTAATGCCTCTGTCATCATCTCACTTGCTGTTAGAATAATTTTGGTTGGAAAAGACTTTTTTTAGGGTCTTTGGGCATGAAATGTAATGAAATAGTCACTGCAGAGTAACAAGGGGATGTTTTGGGCCAGGCTGGCTGTGATCTGGTATTTTCTAGCTGCTTTCGTAGCTCCAACTCAGCTTCCAACTGAGGACAGCTGGTGAATTTCACAACTTCTTGTGGCTTTTCTTCCTGCCTGGATTCCCACCTTTCAAGAACAATTGTGGTACACAAGTCCCTGCAAGCATCGTACCTCGGTGTGTTTATCTGAGTATCTTGGAAATGTCTGCAAGATCCTACAGGTTGGGTAGAGAACTGTCTGGGGCACCTGTCTCCCTTTGCATGGTCACAGGGAAAAGAGCCTGAGTCTGCAGTCAGGGCCATCCCAACAGCATTCCAGCTCTATGGCTGTGAGGAATTCCAAACCAAAGCCTCTCCTGACAGCAAGCACCATCCTAGCTTGCTCATGCCCAAATCTTTGCTTCTCTGGATGTTCCCAGCGTGTCCCTACTGTCAGAGGTTGCAATCTGCCGGACAATCCTGACCACATCCCTAAAACCAGATTGCTCATCCAGCACTGCACTGAGCAGTTCAAACAGCCTTTGGCAAAGTTAGGTAAAAGGATGGCTTTTCTGTTTTCCTCTCCTCTTTGGTGAGGGTGTTTCACCCTGTGTAAATAGGATGTTGGCTTTAGGGTCGCAGCAGCGCAGTTGGGGCAAGGTTTCAGTGCAACATCTGCGGGATGTTGAGCAGAAGAGCTGCTCTTTGATGTTCATATTGGTGGTAGAGGAGCAGGAGTGATGCTTGTGGAGCAGGACTGCTGTCCTGATATCCTCTCCATTTTAGGGCTCAGGGCTTGTTTTTTTCCTGTTCCATTCCTTTGACACAGCCTGGGCTGACACCAAGAGAAGCATCTCCTGTGACAGCCTTGGATTAACCTCAGCTGCATCTCTTGACACTCAGGAGCAGAGCGGGAGGGCTCTTGCTCTCAAAAGCTGCTTTGCCCCAGGGACTAATCAGCAGCGCTGTGCATTCGTCTCTAGGTGCTGAACCTCACGCTCTCCTACGTTCTTTAGATTTTAATTGTGAGGTAGGCTGAAGATTGGTCCTTGTTCAGCTGGGGAATGGCAACAGAGGGCTGAAATTCAGTGGAAAAAATGGAACCTCTCGTAACGGGGGTTTTACAGCCTCAGCTTGGCTGAGGGGTGAGCTTGTGCTCCCTGGAGGTGCCAAGTGTGAGGAATTCTGCATGGAAGTACAACACCCAATTAGTGAAATCACTTCATAATGAAGAGCAGAGGAGTGGATTTGCAGTGCTGAGTGTGCCCACTCTCTGGAGGTAACGCAGGCGCAGGCTGGGAGCGCTGATCATCTTGTTCTTGGGTTATAATCACAGTGTGCAATGAAAACTGGGGAAGTGAATAAGTAACCTCTTCCAGCTCTGCTTTGCACCATAAAAAAGACCTTTGAGACCCGAGTGAGGGCTCTGCTCTGCTGTGCACACCAGGCTTGAGCTGCCCCACCTGCTTGGGCTGTGCCTTGCTGTTAGGCAGCAAACCATAGTGGGGATGCAGTAAAGGGGAAGACATGGCCTTTGCCCAGATCTGTATAGCTTCTGCTGATTCATCCTCATGTCCTGACCAGGTAAAGGTTGCAGAAAGGTCCTTGTCTTCAGCTGAAGGCAGGAACCCTGGGCACAGGCACTTCTGGCCAGAGAAATCCCTGCATCACCAGCGTTAACGTTAGTTTGTGTTGTTGTGGGTGAAACACCCTGCTGTGATGCTCTAGTGGTGACAAAGTACAGTTGTAATCACAGCTCTGAACTGCAATTCTTTGGGATGAGTTGGAGGAAACAGGGTTGTAGCCATTTATCTACCTGTGTTGGCTCCGTGCTGGTCCTCTGCGTGGTTCAATACCAGTTGACTGCTGTTAGAAATAAGACTGGATCTTGGTTTTGCTCCTCTCCTTCTGTACTTTCTAAGGTACTTAAGCCCAGCTCTTCACTCCCACCTGCAAACTGGGTGTAGCTGAAGCATCTTTCCTGCAGGCTGGACTTGAGGAATCCTGCTCTGACCTCTGGTCATCAACTGGGAATTCTTCATGCTCCTCCAGCGGGACATACGAGAGGAAGGCTTTGTGCTGCTCTATCACAGCATACTCCATTAGTGCTTGCTCATAGCTCTGCTTTCCAGTGGTACATCTCTCTCCTTCACCCCAGCTTTGTGCTCTGCCTCTTGCTGTCCACTTTGCTGTCTGACAGAACATCCATTGCCAGTTATCCTGTCTTCTCTGGAGCTGCATCACTGGGGACACTTGAAACACCTTCTTTTCACAGTGAGGGAGGAAGAAAGGGTCATCCAAGATCTGTTGGCCACCAAAGGACAAGTCTTGTGTCCCCATGGGGTGTCCAGGTGATGGAGGGCCCTCGCTGTGTAGGCTGCACGTGAACTCCAGCTCCAGGCTAAGCACAAATCTTGTTGACAGAAGACAAGTCCAGCGGTGTGATCCTCAGCGTATTGGCCTCCGCTCTGATCGTGTCCTCTTAACGTGAAGGATTTTAAAACAAACAAGTGAAATGCTCTGCTTTGAGACAGGCCTGGTGTGTTTGCACAGCTGCTGCTGCTTTCTCCAAGAACTGGAAAGCTGTTGAACATGGGAAGAGACGATCACCTCAGCAAATCCCTTCTCTGCCCACTGTTCCCCTCTTCTGTTGCTTCCAGCTGCTCAGCCAAGAGCACTCCAGCCAGTCTGGTCCCTCAGGGCTGTGCAAAACATGGGATAACCCGTTGGGAGCAGAACATCTCGAGCATGGCATGGTCCTACCTGGAAATCTGCCTCCCCCTCTGCACCGCAGGGACTGGCTGCAGCTATTGTCACGTTCTTAATGTTGGGCTTTTCCAGCCTGTCAGTGGTAAAGCTCTTGGTTTAAACCGTCTGCTCCCTCTTGTCAAGTTGAAGTAATCAAGTGGGTTTGTTTTTAGTGTAATGCCTGACAGCTGCCAGGCTTGTTCCTGCCAGAGCATTTGCTCTTGGTCCTTGGCAAGGCCGGGCTATGGTTAACAGCAAGCTTCTGAGCATTTAGGGGAAAAAGAAAAAAAAAAAGCCAAATAAATGCCTGTTTGAGGAGCAGAGTCTGTGATGAGCTGCACACTCTAATGAATAATTGAAGAGGGGTCAGTTTACAGGACTTGCACACAAGGAATGCAGCAGAGTCTGCAGAGCTCAAACAGCCTTCCAGCACGGCATGCCGACCCATCGAAACTGCTCCGGTCTCTTCCATTTCCATCCCCCTCGTGGGTTAAGAGAAACTGCCTCAAGCTCTGTCTCCAGGGAAAAAAAAACAGAGTTTTTTTACTGTGTGCTGTACCTGGAGGAAACCTGCATCATCTGTCATCAGAATTAGAGGTGTCCCCGCTCATGGCACTGGGTTTGGAACCAGGTGATCTTTAAGGTCCCTTCCAACCCAAACCATTCCATGATTCTCTGAGTTCTTGAGCCTGCAGCAAAGCCAGGATCCTCCTGCCAGCCCTCCTCAGCCAGGCTGCTCCCAGCTCTCTGAGCTGGGGTGGCAGAAGGCATGGGATTGCTGAAGTCAGGTTCTTTCTGGATGCAGGAGGAAGGGTGACCGAGGCCAGAACTCTGCTGGCACTTCCCCAGGGGACTCACAGGCTTTAATTGAGAGAAAGATAGATGGAGAGCAGCCACAGGGATGGGGTGGTGGCAACTCCCTCTGTGCCAGGACAGAAGCAGAGAGCTGGGGCCAAAGAGGACCCCAAATATCTCAAACCAAAGAACTTATTCACATTTGATTTTTGAAGGGGTCAGAATTGTCTTGGTCTCTGGAGCATGCCACCCCAGCAACAGGGAGCTTTGAGTCCCTTTGGCTGTGTTTGCTGGGGCATCATGAGCTCCATGGCTGGCTCAGATGCGGATCCAGGACTCTCTTTGCACACTCAAGCGACCTCCCTGAAGCTCCTGCAGCTTTACAAGTCTCAGCTTTATTTGGAAGCTGAAGCCTAGTTTTGACCCAAGCAGTAAATTCCTTCCATAGCTCCAGGTGAAGCTGCAATAACTTTTTTCCCCCCAGTTGCACTGTGCTGGCTCCCACAGGGCTGGAGACCATCTGGGGGGGATGGTCTATCCCAGCTTTGCTCTAAGGACTCCTGCCTTGCCTGGAGCCCTTCTTGGCTCCGAGGAAAAGCCACTCGCCTTGTGCCTGGGGCTGCCTCCACAGCGGAGAATGCAGAGGCATCACCTCCCAGAAACTCCAGCTGATCTCATTGCAACGATGCTCTGAGGCAGAAAGGGTTTCCCAACTGCAGTGTGAAATCCAGGTCCTTCCTCGCCAGCCCTGGAGCGTGTGGCTGGGAAATGTCACCCCTTCGGATACGGAAAATGAGGGCAGTTGTCCCTCGTTGTACATAAAACCTCCATCTGGGCAAAGCTTCTGGCGTGGCTCTGGGAACACCGAACGGGCTGTGAGCACAACCTCTTGGTGCTCCTGTAAGCGATCTGAACGTGGTGTTATTGATTTCCTCGCTGTCAGAGGGGTGTATTTAACCGGACAGCATGGGCTGGCCTGGTTACAGCTCGGGAATATGCAGTGTCTGCTGACAGAGGGGGAGGCCATGGCTCTGCACTGTCACCAGCCCAGCCTGAGAGCACCAGCACTGGGGTCAGCAGAGGGGTCACTCCTCTTGTGCAGGTGCACGGGGAGGGGAGCTGCGGGGTCTCCACATGGACATGCTCTGTCCCATGCTCTCTTTCCCCCAGAGCTGGGGAAAAAAGCTCCTTAATATGGCATTTTTTGTATTTTAGAGGAACAGGACAAAGCATGTTATTCCCAGTGTTCAGGGTGACTGTGATTCCCATCTTGTGAAGTTTGGGAAGGGGATGGATGGTGATCTATGTGTTATGGTCCCGTCCCCAGTGTGCAGAGCAGGCTGAGACACCGAGGGGGTGGCCACTGGCTGCCACCATAGATTTTTACAAGCTTTAAATGAAAAATTGGGCTTTGCTATGGTAGATACTCATCCTCTACGCTCTCACTAGGGTGTTGGTAACAGCTCAGGGTGTGTTTCAGACTTTTTTTTTACACCGATAAAGTTCAGAACCACCATGAAAATGTGCCGATCGCTTTTCTCTCAATGTATCTTACATGTGGGTGTCCTTCCCGGAGTGTGGGTTGTTCTATGGACCAAAACCTGGTAGGTACCAAGCAAAGGTTTTACCAAGTCCTGACACCACTTTTTATGTGTCTTGCAAGAAGAAAACTGCCGGCAGCATGTGTGCTGTGGGAGGAGTATGGAATTCCTGCGTTCCTGCAATAGCGAATAGTTTCCACATCCCACGATAACTCCAGGGGTAGCAAACAAGTCTTGGTTCTCGTCGTGAAACTGGTGATGTATTTTATAATGCACTTAGAAAGAGGCTTCATCTTCTGTACTGGAAGTAGCAAAACTCCATCATGCCTGGATGGAGGATAGTGCTTTAATGCTGGTTCCTAAGAGTCATATTCTTCATTTAGAAAAGCCTGAGCCATGGTATTCTGGTTTTACCACCATCAAAACACGAGTTAATCTGAATTTGCTGAGAGTGGACCTTTCCTCCTTGCTGGGAAACATGTGCAGGGCTGCAGGAAGGAGAGGCAGTATCCTTTGCGCTTTGTAAACGGAGACTAATTTGTTCTGTAGAAGCTGCATAATTAAGTAGTTCCTTCTCTCCTGGTAGTTAAAGGTGTTTTTCTCTCTCCAGCACTTCATTTCACTTCACTGGGTGCAAAGTCCTGCTGGCTGTGAGTGCTGCTCTCACAGCTCCGTGGCAGGCAGCGACGGCACAGGAGAGCTATCGGAAAGTCTCAGTGGGGTTTGGGAAGATGTTTTGCCTGAGCTTGTATCTGGAGCCCAAACTGCTCATTGTCAGCTGATCCTGACCAGCTGTGGCTTGTAGTGCCTGGAAAGGGTGGAGATTTTTTAATCATTATTTATTTATTTTTAAAAGAAACTCGCAGGATCTGGTGCTAGAATGTCCCTGGAGAGAGCCAGGAGCAGGGAGGAGAACGGGGAGTGTAAGTGGGATGCTTGTGCCTGAGCCTCCCTGCTCTCTCCATCCCACAAGGACCTGAGCTTTTTGGCTTAAAGCAGATATTTTGGTCGTCCTGGTCAAATGAGTCGCATGATGAGATAAAAAAGGATGCTATGAAGCAAAAGGACTTGCCTTGCCGTGGAAACTCTGCTGCATGAGGCCACCTTCTGCCTTCTCCCTTCTTCAACCTCAGGCTTTGCTTGAGAAAACATCTCTCACCCCTTAACCAGTTCCTAAATCCCCCTTTTTAGGGGTGCTGAGTCTTCCCACAGAGGGGTTTACGAAATAGGTGTTTATGGAATGGGTCCTTCTGGCTCTCACCCTCCTGTTTCAGAACAGAAACACATTTTGGACATTAAAGATGCTCCGAGTGCCACCTGCTGGAATGTGCTCGAGGGGAGCAGTGGCTGAGCAGCCAGCCTGGCAGGGTCCCCTGGGCTCTCAGCCCCTTTGGGGTGACACAGGCTGTCCCGTGGCTGCAGACACTGGTACCTGTCACTCTCAGCCCCTTTGGGGTGACACAGGCTATCCCATGGCTGCAGACACCAGTACTTGTCCCCGCTGTCCCACCACGCTCTGCCGGGAAGTCCCACGCTCTGTTTCTGCTCTCCTGCCCGTTGCCAGAGTGTGCTGGTGTCTGTGGTCTCCAGGGTTTTGCAGTGTTTCCTCCCTGTGACTGCTCCGTCCACCTCCACGGAAGGTGATGTGGGTCACTTTCTTGCATACAAGAGAAGAGAACTTGCTGGTGAGAGAAGGGGCCCATGAAAAAGGGTGGAGCTCTGCTTCATCTAAACACCAAACAGGGTAAAACTCCGGTGTCTTGGTCTGAGTTTTCCCTTTTTAGGGATTTGCTTGTAACCCCCATTGCAGGGAGCCAAGATCACCGCTTGGATGGCAGCAAAGTCCTTCCCAAGGGTGACCAAATTAATTTGGCACTGAGCATTTGGCTGCCTGAGTGGAGTGGAATCACCCTGAGGAAGACAGTGAATGCTTCTAGGATGCTCAGAGTCTAAAGCTTTTGGTTTAAGCCGTACAGAGGGAGGTTCCTGGCATTATCTCTGCCATGGTGGAGTTGGTTGTACGGTTTTCCCGGCTGCCTTGATCCCATAAGAGTTTGTGCATGAAGGTAGCAACGAGCAGGATTTCTAGACACCAGCATTACCGACAGCCTCGCTGTGCAGAGGTCTGACTGTGTGTCCTGAATTTCTTCTCTTCTCCCTCCCCTGTTTTTTGGTTTGGTTTGTTTTTCAGGAGACCGATAAAACGGTCCTCAGAGATGGTGTAGGGTGAAACGTGCCTCTCCTACCGCAACACTGTTCCCTCTCACCAATCCCTCCCTGCAAACGTCTTGCAGCAAAGCTCCTGCCAGGAATCCGCCCCCGTCCTTATCCACTTATCGGCGAGTTGCAGTTGCTGAAGTCTCTGGTGCTCCTTAGCTGTGTTTGGAGAAATGACTTTGTCCAAGACTTCCATCTTCAAAGCTGCCCCGTGGTGGGTCCTGCCTCCCCCTGGCTCCAGCCACCTCCCAAAGCTTTTGTCTGTCAAAACAGCAAATGCCCTTGTTCAGTGTGGGTTTGGTTTGAAGGACTAACGAAGCAGCAGTCTCTTCCCTGCAGATCCTCTCAGATTGCTCTAAGAATCTCCCTCTTATTCTGGGCTCTGTCCGTGATCCCAAGCCTTGATCCTCCTGCTGTAAAAGCTGTTGCTGATTCTCTCATGTCTTTTAGGGACATGGGTTCACCCCTTCCCTCCATCTGCCACCTGCTTTTATAAAACCCCCAGGACTGAATTCTTCTGCAGCTTTTCCTGCTCTGAGTGTGGTTGGAAGTGGCTGTGGAGCTCCAGGAAGAGGTCTCACGTCTTTTCTCCCCGACATTTTGCAGATGCAGGCATGCATGTGCTAAGCAAAGGTAACCCTGTCTTATAAAATGCACTGGAAGGGTGGTCAGACCTTTGCTTTGAGCAGGCAGCCCTGCAGTGGTGCTGGGTCAGTGATGTTCAGGATGGTGCTGGAGTGGGAAAACCAGAGCTCACAAAGTTTCATACCTGGAGGGAAGGGCAGCTGTGGGGCCCAGGGAGCGTGGGCTGGGATTAAACCTGTTGGAACATGCGCAGGAGAACGGGACAGAGTCTCCTCTTGGGCAGGGAGGTTTTTAAATCTGCTGGAGGTTTCATTTTTTATTTTTATTTTTTTCTTTAATTGCATGTGTGGTATGTGTAAGCACAAGAGAGATGGCTGTGGTGTTTAATCTTTGAATACAACCTTGATACTGCAATGCTTGCTTGATTAGACAGAATGAAACTTGAATTCTCCAGGTGTTGGGTGAGTTTTTTTTAACTTCAGCAATTGAATGAAATGGGTACAATTTCACAAAACGTTCTGCTTGGCTGGACTTCTGTTTTCAACTTCTCTTCTAAGCTGTAGTGAGTGGTGAGCCAGGAAACATCTCCTGTCCTGAATAAACACGGAGAGCAGCACCCTTACCCTGACCCGGCTCTTGCTCTCCCCTCCCAGTGAAGCCCCAGGAGCGGCGGTGGGCTGACATGGTGACTCTGCACAGGTAACAGGGTGACATTTCTCAGCTCCCAAGAGGTCCTGGAGCAGTTGCAGACTTCTCAAGAGGCATCTCTCAGAGGGCAGGTTTCCTGTGGGGGTAGTTAGCATCGCCTGCCTCGCTTTCCTGGAAGTTGGTGGATGGCAACAAAACAAGTTAAAAATCTGCAGCTGCTGATATGACCATCTCATTGCTGTGGGCAGCGCTTCCTCTCCTGGCAAAAAGGTTCCACCTCGAGGGGCAACTCCCTCCTCTCCGTCCCAGTTCTCAAAATGGGTCCAACCCATTCTCCATGCTGGCTGGTGGGTCCATTCAGACACAGGTACCTCAAGCTGGAGCTCTTGGCTTTGCAAGGGTGTCTCTGCTCAGGGAAGAGCAGTGCTGCTCTGGGACAAGTGTCTCACAGGATTTCTCAGGCTGGAGCCAAGTCTGGGGGCTCCCAGGAGCACAGAGGGTTGATCCACCAAAGAAGTGCAGACAAAAGGACATGGTTCTGGCCAATTCTTTGGTTGCAAATGAGACCAACCGTCAGCGCTGCCCAAATAAGGTCTTTGCAAGAGGGCAGGCAGTGGCTGGGGAGGTTTCTTTGCTTTGTTTGTTCCCCTTTTTGAGAACCACCACTTTAAAAAAAACCCCAAACTTCCAGACAGAGCAGCCTTTGCCTCTCTCTGCATTTTATACCAGCAAAAAGCAGGCTCGGTTCCTCTGCATCTCTTGCTTCCCGTTTATTTCAAGCTCCCTCCAGAGCAGGAGTCGCTGCTCTGCAGGAAGGTTGTTGCTCTGGAGTAGGTGACATGAAATAACTTCATGCAAAAGTTCAGGCGTGTGAAGTTCCCACTCCTGAGGCTGGTGCCCAGGAGCAGCCTGTGCTGGAGGGCTCTGCATGGAGGTTGTCTTCATCCCATGCTTCCTGGCCAGCAGTTGAGACCTCTGCTGAGACATCCCTTTGGTCTAGCATGGGGCCACCAGTCCCATTTCTGAAGCATCTTGAGGTGACAGCAGCTGGCTCTCTTCAGGCAGCACTTCTTCATACCATCACCTTCCTGTTTATGAAACCCTGATCCTTCCCTCCCCGATGCTGTTCCCAGTGCTTGGTGGGATGTAACTGGATCCTGGCAGGAGGCAAAGCCAGTCCCTGGTTATTCTGATTTAAGCAGGGCTAGCAAGTGCCCTGTTTGATGGGGCTGATGTTGGGACTTGCTGGAGCTTTGCCCTATGCTCCTGTCTGCTGATCACCAATAGACTGAGCACTGGGAAGCGTTTGTATCCGGCACCACTGGATTTGGGGATCATCTTTCCTAGGACTGAGGTGCCAAGGGTGACAGGTTCATGCAGAGTTTACAGCCGGGTCTTGGCACTTCAGTGCCAGCAGCTGGGCCACCCCTGCTCAGACAGCATCATCTCACTTCTGCCAGGACCCAACATTTTACTTTTCAAAATTATAGAATAAGGCCTCGAATCAACTTAATTCTGCCCTGAAATCATCGAACGCGTCTGGGATGTGGGAGCTCATTTGGAAGTGTGATGGAGGGAAGCTCTCACCTCAGCTCAGCCCACGTGTCTCTTGCCCGTAGACCCACAACCTGCCCATTCACACGCAGCTGCCTGTACCGCAGTTTCCTTTGGTTTCTCCTTCTTGCTTTAGATTTGTCACCTTATATTGGGATCATTAACTCCTTGTTTGGTTCTGGCCTCTTCTCTTGGGAGCAGAGACAGCAAAGCACTGGAGGTTTGCACTCTTGCAGCAGCCTTTCCCTCCATGGCTGTCAACTCCATCTGAAGCAAAGAACTGATGGCTTCAGCTCCTCACCAAGACTGGTTTATGGTCTCTAGGTTTAGCAGAGGGGCTTCAGGATGGACTTCTTCCTCGTGAAAAGCCTCAGGAATTCAAAGTGCTGTTTCTAGAGGAGAAGAAGAGCAGGCAGGCTGAGGCAGGACAGGGTGAGGATGTGATTCTTTCTGCCCATATTAACACACAGGTCAGAAAGCTGGTCAGAAGAGAGACCAGACCATGGACCAGGGCACTGCATCATCCTGTCTCACACTGAAGCCTCTCTGCCTTCTGCAGCTGCTTTAATTCCTTGCACCAGCTGTAGCTGTCCAAATGTAAGCTCCAGATTCTGTGTTTCCCTGCTGTAGAATTGTTTTGAGATCCCTTGTTCCTCCTGCCACTGAGGAGGGAATGAAATCCCCTGGGAAACAGGCTATAGGAGTGGGAAGGAGCTATTGGGATGCTCCACATAGACACACCTGCAGCCTGGCAGCGGTTTGAATGCTGCAGTGCAGGGCAGCGCTAAGCAACTTAAGAGCTGCAAAAGTTTCATGGATCT
>NW_010323710.1:13813-34467 GCF_000700745.2 Antrostomus carolinensis | reverse complement strand
TGAATTTTTTAAGGTACAGAGCAGGGACAGCTGAAGGGATTCTGTAAAACAGCAAAGGACTTTGCAGTGACACTGGTGAAACAGCTCGGTGACTTCTGAAACTCTCTAGGGCATCTGTTTTGCGTAGATGAACTGCAGATGGCCTTGTGATGGGAACTGGGAGTAAGTACATGGCTCACTCTTTTCCTTGCAAACATAGAAATTGGGAGAGAATTGATTCAGAGCCATAGGGCTGAAGCCCTTCTTCCCTCTCTGCTCCAGTCCCCGTGTCTGTGCTGCCAGTTCCCATCTCTTTGCCTCTCTGGCCCTGTTAAAGCATCCCTTGATGCATCCCTGGAAGCGTTCTCAGCCAGGTTGGATGAGGCTTTGAGCAACCTGGTCTAGTGGAAGGTGTCCCTGCTGATGGCAGGGGGGTTGGGACTGGATGATCTCTAAGGTCCCATCCAACCCAATCGATTGGGTGACAAGAGCAGGGTGCAGAGCAGTGTCACGGTGCAGGAGCTGAGCCCTGAGCAAGAGGGCAGGACTGTGCAACCCTCCCGTAAGATATCAGTGTGCAAACCTCTCGTGGGGCCTCACAGCAGCGGCCCAAAGACCTGATACAGCAAATGACCAAGTGGCAACTGACACGGGGCAGGGAAGGGAGCAGGACGTGCCTCCTCCCAGCTCCTTCCCTGGAGACCTGCAATTCAGCTGGTCCTACCGGGAGAATATTTGTGCTGGACTCAGCGTTTGTGCTGCTCAGAGCAAGGGTGGTGTCACTTTGGGGAAGGAAGTTACAGAGACTCTCTGCTGCTTGTTGCTGCCTCATGTGGTGGCTGAAATTGTTCTTTCTGTGCCTCTTTTCCTGCCTGTGACATGGGGGACCATAGCCATCCTCTTGAAAAGCCTGCTGAGATTAGCTGATGGCAGGAGCCATGCCTAATCACCCCTAAAACCATCCAGTGTTTTCATTTGGCTGCTGGTCTTGTGCAGCCATCGCCACACGATGCGATTTCCCCATATGAAACCACAGTTTCCTTTCAGCGAAAACTCCCAAAATACATCCCAGTGACGTAACTACTACACTGGGGGTTCTCGTGCTGGTCCGGGTGCTGCAGAGTGCTGTAAGTTCAGAAGCCAACTTGCAAAGTATGGGAGAATAACAGCCTAAAGCTTTGGAGATGCTGAGGCTCCTCTTCCGCAGCAAGCCAAGGATCCAGGAGGCAAGTGTCTAGCTGATAAAATATCTGCTCTGCGTTCAGTGCTGTGCTCTGTCTCTTCTGCAGGACACAAGAAGTTGGTGAATCTCCTGAGCTTAGAGAACCAGACCTTATCCAGTTTTAATTAACAACTTTTCTTTTGGAAAAGGCATTTCTGACGATAAAATTGCTTTCTAAGAAGTGTCTTTCCTAGGTGCTGCCAGAATTTGGGAGTGTTTTGGGACCCTAGAGCATGTGTTGAAGCAACAGAAATTAAAACAGCTTCTGGTTAGTTGTTGATGAATAGGAAGCGAAATGCCAAAAGCATAATCTGTTTCTAGCTCTTGCAGGTTGGGTTTTTTTTTTCCCTTTGCATTTAGATGTGACTGTCTCAAGCAGCAAAGTGACAAAACGCGAGCAAAAACAAACCTGTCTCTTGGCTTCTGGCTTGTAAAATCCTTCCTCAAAAAAAGGGAAAGTAGGAAAGAGGACTTGTATTTTGAACTTGGTGTTGGGGGAAAAAAAAAAAACAACCAAACAACAAACCCGTCTGTGTGTCCCCAGCCCCTGCTCTAGGATGACTAAGCCATCTGTGCGGTTTGAAGGTAGCAGTGGGAAGATCAGAAGGAATTGTCTCCTCCTCTGACTTCGGCGACCTCCTGGGCTCAGACCTGGCTGGTGGCTGGGGATGTCCTTTTATTTTCTAGGAGCAGCAAATATAATTTCCTGGTGGTGCAGGAATTGGGTGTAAAATGGCCTCCCCCGAGACTGTGGGTGTCAGAAGATGGCTGGTAGCTCACAGGAGCAGTGTCTTGCACAGGCAGGATGGACCTGCAGAGAGATCCGTGCTTGTTGGGAGAGAAATCAACCCATCCCCACCCAAGGCAGGGTTTGGAGCCTGCTCGCTGGTCAGACCAGTGAAGGAGCTGGTTTCCCTGGGGGTGGTGGGTGTGATCCCCAGGGAGGCACCGCTGAGGTTTTTAGGGTTTTGTGATGGCTTTTGGGCACTCAGGAAGGGGTTTAGTTGTGGCTTTGGTAGATGTGGCAGTCAGCTGCCCCGAGCATCCGCTTCCCACGGTGGCAGTGGGACAGACACCTTCTCCCAGACCCAGAGAGATCTTGGCTGTTCCTGCAGCAAGGACAGAGCTACGGAGGGGAGGAAGAGGAAGAGGTGACTGCAAGGGCCCCCTCTGATCTGATTCAGTCCTTCCGGAGCTGAAAATCAGTTAATTCTTAACCCTAATCTCACTGTTTTCACACAGCTCCTCCCTTCCCTGAAGATTTGCTTTTTCTTCTCTCGCCTCCCCGTAGCTCCTGTCCTACTTTCCGGTCTCTTTGCCTCATGCTGTGCCCACCCAGTTGACGTTGCTGGCGCCGAAGAGCCCTGCCAGCATCGAGGGCTCTGTCCTGCTGACAAACTGCTTGAAATGACACAAGAGAAGTCACAGCTCGAGTCTTTCTTAGGTCCTTTCTGTCTGCAGTCACATGAGTTTTATTTCATCCGCAGCCAAAGACTTGAACTTCTCGGAGGAAATGTTTCAAATCTGCTTTGATTTTTTTGAGGGGGTGATTTTTTTATTCAAACTTAGCTCGTTATCTAAAAAAACAGGTGAAAGAGTACCTGGATGTGATAGAAAATTATATATCTTCATTAAAATGCAGCAGGCTCAGAGACTGACCTTGTAAAAACCGCCTGACCTTGCAAAAACTTACATCTTCCCTTAAAAGTCTGATTTTGGGGGGAGAAGGAGGCATATCCTAGCTGAGAAACAGTTCTTTTCCAAGCTCCCTTTCAATGCTTCTGCATCTCTCTCTATGAGCATTCACAGAATGACATCTGAGCATAAACTGACATTTCTAGTGCTGCTCAGGGCAGCTGGGCTGGCCCTGCCCAGCCCTCGAGGGATGTGCTGTGTTTTGGTATTTGAATATGTTCCTCCTGGTTGCTTTACAAACGCTGAGCGTGCACCTGGAGAGAAGTCCTCTCCTTAACATGGGGCTGCCAAACTTCCCTGCAGCTCCAGGACACCGCTACCAGAACAGATGCTTTGGGAGTTTGTCCAGGTGTAGCTGAGAGTAAAATCTGATCTAGACATTAATCAACCTGCCAGAAATTAATTCTGTCTCCTCAGTGGTTGTGCTCTGATTCTTGGGGAACATGTGTAACCAAGTGCTGGCACCGTGTCCTTCTCCACCACCCGTCAGAATTTATCAAAGCCTTTAACTCCAGCTCCTCTCCTGGAGCCACCAACACAGCTTGGAATCACATCCCGAGGAGCGATGTCTGGTGGGACACCACCACTGACTGTAAACAGCTCACCTGGTCTTGTTAAACACGTTTGATAGGAAAACTTCAGCGGCGTATCACAACTCCTCTGTGCTGACACTCATTTATTGTCCTGCAGGCAAAATCAGACATCACTTGGATAGAGAAAGACCTCGTGGACTCGGCAGACAAGGTAAGAGAACCTGCTGCAGATGTGCAGCCCGAGGAGACTCATGCATTGAATTTGTACTTTGTCCCATGATGAGTCGTCCCACGTGTGTGAGGGCGTAAGCAGAGCTCACCAGGAGCTCTGAAAACCAAACCCTTGCTCGCAGCACGCCCCTGCCAGCCCGTCTCAGCCAGGTGGGACTGCTAATACAGAAAACTGCTATTACTCACTCGTTCACGTGACATCCTGGACTTGACTTCATCCTCCTCCTCCTTCCTCCCCACACCAAACCCCTTTCCGTGCTCTCATTTGTGTCTCCTGTGGCTTTCTGATCTTGTCAGTTTGCTGGGGCGGGCACTTCAGCCTTTCAGTCGCGTGGAGATGCAGTGGGGTTTTTTGATTGCTTCTCTGAGGCTCCTCTCCCCGCGCCAAGCATCTGATAACACAACATGCAAAATTGTCTTGGTTGGGACAAGATTTATCAGATCTTGCCCAGCCCACATGCAGAGGGCTGGCTGGTTGCATCTCCTGCACGGCTTCACTGAGCAACGTAGAGCTTCCTTGGAAGCAGTGGTGCTCATCTTTGGATGACACGTTGTGGACACGGTTTCTGCTTCACTGGGACTGTTGTCTTGTTGAGCCTGGAGAAAAGGAGGCTGAGGGGAGACCTTCTGGCTCTGTCCAAGTCCCTGAAAGGAGGGTGGAGAGAGGTGGGGGTGGGTTTGTTCAACCAAGGAACAAGTGACAGGACAAGAGGAAATGGGCTCCAGTTGTGGCCAGGGCAGCTGAGATGGGATGTGAGGAAGAATTTCTTTGCTGAAAGGGTTCTGAGGCATTGGAAGGGGTTGCCCAGGGCAGTGGTGGAGTCCCCATCCCTGGAGGGATTGAAGAGTCGTGTAGACACAGTGCTGAGGGACATGGGTTAGTCAGGGACTTGTCAGTGTTGGGGTCATGGTTGGACTCGATGAGCTTAAAGGGCTTTTCCAATCGAGCCGATTCTGTGACTGTGGCAGAGTGAAGGAGGTGTCAGTATGAACCGAGTCTCCTGGTGCTCAGCAGCTGCACGGTGCTGTCTCATGCTGCTCTCTGGCATCTTGCTCGGGACCTCAGCACCTAGTGAGGTTCCCTCTGTGGAGCTGGGACCAGCTGCCTCAGTGATATTAAGTCATTTGTTTCTTTCATTATCAGTTTTCAAAGAGCACGTTATGGGGGCGGAGGAGGCAGGACAGTCATAAGTCTCTCTGGGTCCAGACCAAGATCCTCTTTTCATACTCTCCATTTCTGGAGAAATCCAGCAGTCAAGGCTGACACGGGGTTATTTCTAATTGCGAAGGTGCGTGGGTGTCTCTTTACTCATTTCAAGGGGTTTCTTTCTTACCTGCACTCTCCGGGGTCTTGCTGCAGAAAATGTCTGTCTGTCCTGACCCAATGGAAAGGTCAAAGGGGAAGAAGCTTGGAGGGGGAAGGAGGCAAAACAAGCGGCAAAACAAGCAATCTGAATATCTCCCCTCTGTCCTGCCAACACATCCGAGCAGCAGTGGGTTCAGAAGCTGTCTGCATCAGAAATACCCTTCAAAATACCTCACATGGAACTTCCCAGGGTGGCCTTTAAATAACTGCAGTGTCCACAGTAAGGACTTTTGTGCAGCATAAAGCAAACAAAGGACTAGATGCAGATCCTAGTGATGCCAGAGGATTTGCCCATGGGATAGATGCAGCCTAAATCCCGTCATGGGTGACCCATCATCCCTGTGCCAGTGTGACAGCAAAGAGATGTGCAGCTTTCTGAGGTGGTGTCAGACTTCTCCGTGGGGTTTCATGAGTTTTTCTCTTCCTTTTTAAAAAGTAAGTGGCTTCTCAGAATATTCCCCCATTGTGGAAATACTCCCAAAGCTCAGAGCTTGGCATGAGATTCATGCAGCACTAGATGGAAGTCACTTTAACTAGACCACATATATTCTCTGTCAGCTTCTTGTCTGAACCAGGGAGCCCAAAAGTGAGCAAGGAGCTGTGAGATTAATTTTTTTTCTAAAAGCCAAACTAGAAAAAAAAACAAACCCAAAACCTCAACCACAAGCGCTGTTGCTGGGGAGCAAGAGCGTGAACCTGCCTCCGTGCGACCGAGCCGCTTGTCTCCACTGCGCATCTGCAAGCTGGGCTTTAACCACCTGTATCTCCTCCATCCGGCAACCTCAAGCGTGGGGAGTCCATGCAGCACCCCAGGAGCCCCCCTCATCCCCGGGAACCAGCCGTGCTTCCCCGGGAGCTCACGGGGGTGGCAGTTCCTGGGGCTGTGAGATGGTGATGGGGATGGCAGAATGGAGAAGGACCCTAAACTTCCTCGCATCTGCGCGTTCCTCACGCTCTGGCTGCAGAGGAAACATCGAGCCAAGCCCTGCAGGCTGCAGCTACCTGCCCCCAGCCAGCTCTCCAGCCCGGTCAGTACTGCCCCTCGCTCGCTTTGCTTCACTTGCTGTCCCTCCTTGCTCATCCAGGTGGGCTGATGCTTCAGATGGATATTCAGAGCAATCTGGTTTGCTTTTCTTTTTTCTGCTTTCTGGGATAATTTGCTTAATGGTATCATTGGAAGAAACTTGGTGCAAGCAAAGCCTGTTTGTGGTGCAGCTCGGTGGCACGCGGGTGCTGGAGACTTGTGCTGGTGTGTTGCTGAACAAGCTGTAGGAGCTGGTCTCCAGAGTCCTAACTGTTGAGTTCTTAAGTTACTGGATGAGTTCATGGGAGGAGACCTCCCTTGTGTCAACAAGATGCCAAATGGCATCTTCAAAGCTTTTCTCAGAAAGCTGCCAACAAGGTCTCCGCTGTGGCCGCTTTTGGTCTGGTTGGGGTGTGTGTGGTAGGTGGTCTGGCTGGAAGGTTGTGCATGCAAATCTGTGCCTGCCCTCAGATCTGGCTTGGGCTGCTGAAACCACTCACAGTTAAAACACACTGGGTCTTGCTGCTGGGCCAGACAAAGAATTCCCACAGCTGTGAAGACGTCGCTCTGCAGCTCCTGAAGAGCTGTGGTAGGAGGATGGGTCCAGATGCCTTGGAGGTGGATGCAGGAGTTCCTTTGGAATGTTCCTCCCTGCATAGATGTGTGATGCTCCAGGGTGAAATATGCACAGTTGTACAAGGGATGATGCTGTGTAGACCTGGTTTCTAGTGTTTTTATGAAGATGGAGGGGAGGGAAGGAGCCTTCAACTTCCTCTGGTCCCATACCTGGGTCTGTGCCCACTGTGGGGTGTCTCCCTGTAGAGCTGAACAACATGGGAGGACTAGCAGGAGGAGACCTCTTGGCTGTCACCTGCCATGGACTAAGCCTCCAAACGAAACCAGAAGTGTAAATTGGCTGCTTTAAGCTGGGAGATCATATGGAACATGAAAGCTTGTTGTTACAGGGATTAGATCTTCCTTATTTGTGATCACTGAGACCAGCAAAAGGCAGAATAACACGGTGGGGGGGAGCTCCTGTCCCCCTGCCCTCTCCCCATGCTCAGGCTGTACGTGCTGTTCCGCTTCTCTGCTAGATCTTAGTGTCTGAATAATACAGGATCTTGAGAGCAAAGCTGCCAGCAAAGCTGGGCGCAGGTAGGCAACCACATCCGCGGGTGCTGGGCAAGGCCACCCTCCCTGAGAAGGTGCTGGGAGGGTGGGGAGTGGGCTGGGGCACAGAGGAGAGCTTGGTTCCTGTTGTTTTTAAAAGCTGCTTTGATTAGGTGAGTTCCAGACCATGTCTCTGAATAATTTTAGAAAACAAAACAGAACTTCCCCCCCCCAACTCTGCAAAGAGGAAAACTAACTAGTAGCTCCAGCTTTCTGGCAACTTCTGATAGCCACATCTGCCCCAGGGTCAGAGACCAACCCAGTTTAATGCCCTTTAGAACATAATTGCTGGTCTTCAGGTCTAAATAGCAGCCAGACCATGTCTGACACTGGATAACATGGGACTGAAGTGCTAAGGAGCCTGGATTTGCCCTTATGAGCTGTACAGCTACCAGGGATTTCTGGTCTGAGTAAGATTCGTGTCTATAGAACTGGAAAGTTGAGTCCAGCACTGTGGGTTCTGCCCGTGGTCAGCCAGGAGAGGGGCTGGAACAGGTCAAGTTCAGAGGAAACCTAAGTGCAGATATATTGGCTAGGAATGGTTAAGAGAAGGAGGAAAGGCACAGCTGGAAGATGAGGAGTATAAAAAGTCTCTCTGTTTGGGATGCAAACAGAAAGCAGCACAAGGTGTTTCTGTTGAGCCAAGCTCTGGGCTTTATGCACCAGAGGGATGGACGAGGTTTGCTGGGGAAAGGAGGTGTTTCAGCATCACCTCAGGGTCCATGGCTGTTCTTCTGTGCTGGCCTTCATTGGTGAGTTTATTCTAGATACCGCTGATTAAGTCTCTTTTTCTTTATTTTTTTTTTTTAATAAAATAATGTGTTTTAAACAAAACACATGCCAGAGACCTTGGCTTCCCCTCAATCTTCTTGAAGGCTTGAGTCTGTTAAAGCATCATCTCTATGTGCTGAAGATGCACTAAGACTTATGTTGCAGAGTTGCTCAGATTGCTGAGCAGATGGGCTCCAACATGTCTGATTTCTGCCAGCCCTGGCCGTGTTTTGACAACAGTGCCGTATTTTTGTGTTGTGGGATTTTTAGTGGCATAAACACTCCTGTTTTTGCCACCAGTGCCTTAAAAAGGAAGGTGCTTTTCAAGCACTCTTCTGAAATGCACTTCAAAGAGATGCAACACCTGCGGTGTGAGGAGCAGAGTTTTTGGGGAGAACGCAGGATATTTAACCAGGCTGCCTGGTGGAAACCTACTGATCACTTATTTATTCCAGATGTTGAAGCCAGGAGGTACCTGTGACAAACACCAACTTTTATGGTTCTCTCGGATGTGGTTCCTGTCAGTCTGTAGCTACAATCCTTGTTCCTTAATCCAATAAGGCTTGCTTTCCCTCGTTCAGAAGTATATTCCCAGTCAACTGTGTCCCCTCTTTTTCAGGGAGAAGGTGTTGTGAAAGAAATCAACATCACGCACCATGTGAAGGAAGGCTCCGAGAAAGCTGATCCTTCACAGTTTGAGCTCCTGAAGGTGCTGGGACAGGGCTCTTTTGGCAAGGTGAGTTCATTTCTTCCTCTGTGTCATGCCAGAGAAATTATTTTGATGACAAAAAGGACTATCCCCTATGAAACTGCTTTCCTGATTCCCACTGGATCGTAAGAATCTGACTGATGAGCCCACTGAGCAAACAGATGCTTCTAACTTGAAGGGCAACTGTAGTGATGGCTTCTCATAAGGACCAGCCTGTATGTCCAAAGCTCTGCTGTAAGGCTTTTTTCAGATGATCAGGAGGAAGGAGTAGTATCCTGCCTGTGAATGCAGGTGTCACACAGGGCAGAGGGACCTCCTGCAGCTTTGTAGCTGGCTGCCAAGCTGTCAGTTGAATTGAAGACTTGGAGGAGTCAAGCATGTTCCTCTCTTCTCAGAAACGATGCTGCATGCACCTGGTTTTGGCCCCTATTTACAGTCCAGTTTCCCTTCTGCGAAGGGGGAAGGAAGTAGCCTGGAACTCTTATCTATTTCAATGTGTAAATAATCCAGGGCTCTTACAGACCATCTGCTCCCACATTAAATCAACTTCATGTCAATCAGTTACCAGCGCTAACAGCGGGGGCTCGCGCAGGACTGTGGGCTCTTGCCTGGGCAAATGCAGCAGTGGCTTTATGCAAAAGGAACGTCGTGTCTTTTTGAAGCTGCCTAAAAGCAGGTGGTCTGGGACATCAGGGAAGGGAAGGAGGTAAAAATCCAGAGGGGATGCGGGAACTGAATCATAAGGAGCTGATCTGGCTGTCAAACCAGCAAGTCACCAGGAGGTTTTGTGATACATTGAAGTGTCAGTGCTCCCAGGCATCAGCCCCATGGGAATGGCAGGAGCAAGCAAGAGGTGTGGAAGAATGGAGAGAAGGAAAATGCAATATAAAAGCATAAGTGCTGTAACAGCTGGAGATGGGGGATGAGAGGAATCTGTGCACAGCATTTTCCTGAAAACCTCATAGGTTTTTGTGTGGAGAGCTTGAGGTACATCTTACCAGTCCTGTGGCCAGCTGCTTCTTAGGGTTACCATGAGGTTTGCCAATTTGGGAGGCATCCAACTCCTCCTGCTGATATTTAGGGCTTGGCTAATGTGGTGTTCTTCTGCCTCAGGTTTTCTTGGTGAGAAAAATAACACCACCAGACAGCAACCACCTGTATGCCATGAAAGTGCTCAAGAAGGCAACATTGAAAGGTAGGAGACTCTTTCCACGATGCTCTTATCCTCCATGTCCTAAAGAGCACTGGGGAGGTGTCACAGCAGTCACTGCTGGCCCCAGGGTGGTCTGGGTGAAAGAGAAGTATCTTTACCTCAGCCAAACAACCTCCTTTTCTCTCCGTCTATAAAAGCCCCTTGTTGCAGTGCTGGAGGTGGAAAAGATCTGGCTGAAGGTGCTGGGTATTAAAGGGCTTAAGGCTGGCGGCAAGGCTGACACTGTAACACCATGTGTGCCTTCTTCAGTGTCTGAGCTCTTCCTCTCTCTTCCCACAGTGCGTGACAGAGTGAGGACAAAGATAGAAAGGGACATCCTGGCTGATGTAAACCATCCCTTTGTGGTGAAACTCCACTACGGTGAGTGTGGAGCTCGTTGGGACATTGGAAGAGGGGCTCAAACAGACACTGACTGCTTTTAAGCACAATAAAGAAAGATGCTACTACAGGCACACCTGCTGTGAGCAGGTAGATGAGCGTGAGGCATCCAGCAGCAGGCTGCTTGGAGGATGCTGACAGACTTTCATGGTCCCTAACAGGCTTCTGGAGATACCTGAAATGGAGAAGAGGCCTGGAGCAGTCTGTGTCCCGCAGTGGCTGTGCTGCCCTGGAGCCTTCGCAATCCCCTTAACACAAATCCTTCCCTGGAAAGGTCTTTGGTCCCACGCCCGTTCTAGCTATTGAATGGGGAACAGAGCATAGACTGGGAGAAGAGGTTTAAGCATCAAATCCTTGGGATTAAAACATTAAATCAGGAGAAACTGAGAAAGCAGAGTTAACTGGTCAAGCCAGAGTTTGGCAGGATTAATGCTCTGCCTCTGAGGAAGGCGAGGACAGCTTCTTTCCCTGTGAAGTGACTGGTGCCTCTCTCAGGAATACAGCCCTTCAGTAGGGCATCCCTGGCTGAGAGGGAACCAGCCCCCCATAAAATGAGGATTTCCTGCAGTGCCAGAGTGCTGCTGCTGAGCTCCCATTTCAGTATCACGGGCAGGCTGTCTCATTTACCCCAGATAATTAGCCCTACCTGTGTTTAACCCAGTAACCACGCAGGACATCCGCACAACTGGAGCCACTGGGATTTAAGTGATTAATGTAAGACCTTCCCTCAGCAAAGGAGTCTGATTCCTGCTCGGGCTTCTGTTTCAGCATTCCAGACAGAGGGGAAGCTGTATCTCATCTTGGATTTCCTCAGAGGAGGTGACCTTTTCACTCGGCTTTCCAAAGAGGTGGGTATGCTCTGGCATCTTGGTGGGTTGCTGAGGCTCTCAGTTCATCTGGGCTTAACTGTCTGGAGAAGAGATTGATCCTTGGAAAGTCTTTGAGAGGAGTGGAAACAACCTCCAAGATGCTTCTGGCAGCAGGAGAGGTTGTCTCAGGAGCCCTGTCCTGTGGCAAAAAAGCAGCAGCAGAGGAGGCAGGTCTCACCTCTGCAGCAGCTTCTGCTGAGCATCATGTTAAGGGTGAAAACAGGCGAGAACCATGTTCTGCTGCAGTGGTGGCTGGTTGTGTCACCTCGCTGGGATGGGGCGAGGGCAGGGAATGGGAAGGGTAACAAGAAGTTGTGTCAGGTGAAGACAACTGGGAATGTAACCTGGTTGACATAAATGAAGAGTTTTTTAAAAACCTGTCTGCTACTTAGCAACCTGGGTTGGTTTTTTGGTGTTGCTGTTTAATTGATACTTTAGGATGGCGGGCGAAGCCTGGGAAACTTCAGTATGAAAGGGCAGGAGGAGGCAACACGGCTGTGGAAGGTCTTGCATGGGTGCAGTGGAGGTGGTCCTGCTGCTGGTGTTGTAACCCCAGCACCTGTCCACTTCCTCTCCCTTCCTGCAGGTCATGTTCACCGAGGAGGACGTGAAGTTCTACCTGGCAGAGCTGGCTCTGGGGCTTGACCATTTGCACAGCCTGGGGATCATCTACAGAGATCTCAAACCAGAGAAGTACGTGTGGCACAGCTGAGGCAGGGAACAGAGCCCTCCTGCTCCGTCCCAAGCCTGTAGTGCTGGATGATGCCCCGAGGCCAGACAGATGGAAGGTGCCGTGTCAGTCTGCGAGGCTCCCGCTCCTCAGAGCCTCAGTTACGGCCAGGAGCACTGCAGAGGCAGCATGTGTGCACCACATGTCGGAGCAGTCATCCTTGGCTGTCTCTTGGCTCCAGCTTTAAGTAATTGAGAACCTTCAGAGGGAAAAGGCACCAGGCTGGGTCTCTGTGTCGGCTGCATGAAGCAGTTTTTCTTACCTGGGATATGTGGGGGATCAAAGGTGGTGTAACCTGTGTGTGGGTCATTCATTCAATGTGAATTGAGGGCACAGAGAAAAGGGAGCTGCTCTTTGTCCCACTCGTGTCTTGGTGTTGGAGCTTAAAGCACTGTGGGAAGGGACAGAGAACTTTCTCCTCTGGATTCTGGGAGAGTCTCAGCCCAGCCTCTGCTGTGTGTGCTTGTTCTCACCAGCCCTCGTTGCAGACAGTAACAGCTTGGTTTATTTTCTTTCACGCTGTAGCATCCTCTTGGATGAAGAAGGGCACATCAAACTCACAGGTAAGAGACTCCACAAAAGCCTCGTGCTCCAGCCAGATCAGTTCTTGAAATACAGAGCTGCTCTGTGTGATTGCTCAGAGCGTGTGGGCGCACGCTGATGGTTTTTCTCTGATGTAGATTTTGGCTTGAGTAAGGAGGCTATAGACCATGAGAAGAAAGCCTATTCCTTCTGTGGGACAGTGGAATACATGGCACCAGAAGTTGTGAATCGCCAGGGCCACTCTCACAGTGCTGACTGGTGGTCGTACGGGGTGTTGATGGTATGTACCCAGTTAGCATGTCTGGGGACCTGGCTCAGCAGCTGCTCCCACAGTAGCTCAGAAACACCCTCAGGTGATTCTGCGTGTCTGGCAGATGTGCTGACCCAGGGATGTTCTCTGGGCATCCCAGAAGGGCTCTGTGACAGGCTGTCCAGGCATCCAGCCAGGAGCCCGTGTTTCTCAGGGGACGCAGAGCTCCTGAGGCTGTTGTCCCAGTGAGCACTGGGGTGCACGGTGTGGGGTGCACAAGGTGTCTGTGTCAGCCCCAGTGCTGGGATGTCGGTGTCTGCAGATCTGGTGCCACCATCTGGTGATTGCTGAATCTTGGGGCTCCTGAGGGAGCTCAAACATAATCCTGCTGCAAACCACGGCCCTTCTGAGAAAATATGGTCTGTGATCTTTTTTAGAGCTAGGCTTTGGATCCCTTGCAAGCCTTTCGCTAGCTTTGGCGAGCTCCCAGATGAAGGTGCAGTAGGATCTGTGCAACCTTCAGACTTGCTCAGACATGTGACCTCTCCTTCTTCTCTCTCTCTCCTAGTTTGAAATGCTCACCGGCTCGCTGCCCTTCCAGGGGAAGGATCGTAAGGAGACCATGACCCTCATCCTCAAGTAAGAGGAGTTTCAATCTCATACGTGTACAGACAATGAGCTTCTGCTCTTTCTCGGTGCGTGTTGCAATTCGGGGCTTCTCACAATTTAATGGCGCGATTTGGCAAGCGGTTTTGTATCACCGTTTAGTTTGAAGGGTGCAGTGTAAATGCCAAACAGATGATTGTACTTTTTTTTTTGGGGGGGTGGAGGTGCTGCAGTCAGTCAGCTTGTGGGTTGACTTCTTTAAACCTGCAACTCGATTGCATAACTTCCTCTCCAGAGCAAAGCTGGGCATGCCGCAGTTCCTCAGCTCTGAAGCACAGAGCCTCCTGCGAGCTCTTTTCAAAAGGAATCCAGCCAACCGATTAGGTAAGAGGGGTTTTTTTGGTTTCTGAATACACCTGATGCCATATCGGGGCCTCTCACATCCTCGTGGGTCAGCAGCATGTTCACACTTGTGCTTGGTTAATCATTTAATGGCAGCCAGGTTGCCCATATTACCTGGCCGTGTTGCGTACGTGGCAGCCTTTGCTTTGTCACTGGTCCTGATTTCATGCAACGTGCTCCACGGGTGCCTCTTTTCAGGTTCTGGACCAGATGGGGCAGAAGAGATCAAGCGCCATCCTTTCTACTCTACCATTGACTGGAACGTGAGTATCAGAAACAGAAAAGCACATTTTGACACCACTCAGCACCAGTAATGCAGTTCTGCTGACTGCAGTTCTAGCACGGTCATGATCACAGAATCACAGAGTGGTGAGGTGGGAAGGGGCCTCAGGAGATCATCCAGTCCAACCCCCCTGCCAAAGCAGGTTCCCTACAGCAGGACAGTGTCCAGGTGGGTTTTGAACATCTCCAGAGATGGAGACTCCACAACCTAAATGATGCTTGCAGGCTGACCAGCTACAGGAGAGCTACCAGTCCCTGTTTCCATCTGTTCCAATAATCCTTCCCGAAACTAAAATTATATTTGCCATGTGAGTAACTGTTTCATACCTGAGTTGCCTGTGATCTCACCTTGGCTTGAATTCACTCATCTCTCAGCAGTAAGGTGCAGGTTTTAACTGGGGTTTGGCACAACAAGGATCATCTTGCACAAAGTGGGAAGGACACAAGGAAACATTTCTGGCAAGGAAATACCTTGTTTTGTACAGAGAAGCAGGATGATAACTCAACCGGCATTTCCCAATTGCTTCTGGCCAGCTCCCTACTTTATCACATAATTCTGATTCTTCCCTGTTTTCCCTTACTTGGTAAGGGATTTTGAAGATCAATCTTCTCATGCTTTCGAGGTACCCAGCAAGCTGCTACCCTGAACCTCCAGCGAGGCTGGTAAAGCTTATTTCAAATTTTTGCTTCAAGAAGCAATTTGAAAAGGCTACTTGTGGGAGTGGTGGGATACAAATGTCCTCCCAGGGCATCTCCTCTGCCTGTGCCAGGAGAGATAAGTGTCAGCAAAGCCCTAATGGGAGTTAGGAGGAGGTAGAAGAGCTTAGGAGAGTAAATATTATATAGGCACTGCTTTTGGAGTGGGGCCAAGTTACATATAGAACACTTCATTTGCTTGATGTAATATATGTAGAACTTGTAGTTATTTCTCCAAAAACTGACTCAAAAGCACCTCACTGCCCAAGAAGTCTTCCCTCTGACTGCTGAGCTGTAGTTAACGCGAAGCCACAGAGCTGTTTCTAGTTTCACAAGATCTCTTCTTGGTCTCTCGTTCCTGGCGAGCCTTTCCACCCTTCTGAGCGCGTAGGAGCACGTTGACCCATCAAACACTTTGGAGTTGGCTTTTGTTTTGCAGAAGCTGTACCGCAGGGAAATCAAACCCCCCTTCAAGCCTGCAGTGGGCCAGCCAGATGACACCTTTTATTTTGACACGGAATTTACGTCACGTACGCCAAAAGGTTTGTATGAATTCACTCAAAACCCAAGTTTCCTGTGTGAAATGATGCTGTACGGCTTAATGGTGGTTTGCTGGTGCCAGTTGCCTCCTGCTAGTGCTCCCAGCTCCAGATGGTTGTGGCACCAAGGAGGTGACCCAGCCTTTGATATGGGGGGTGTTAGGGGTAAGCTCAGTGCCACGTGGTGTGGCTGTTGTCTCGAATCACCTAAAGAGAAGCCGTAGCTCCTGGGGATCAAGGGGACAGTGTCTGCTTCCCCTCTTCAAGTTGTCTCTCAATTCCTGTTGCAGATTCCCCAGGTGTCCCTCCTAGTGCGGGGGCCCATCAGCTCTTCCTAGGCTTCAGTTTTGTGGCGACTGGATTGATGGAGGATGGCAAGGTGAAACCTGCTCAGCCACCTCTCCATTCGGTGGTGCAGGTAAGAAGTGAGGACAGAGGAACAACTGTTTGAAGCTGCAGAAACACTCCAGAGTGGCTCTGTGGGACCTCTGTACGCTCTGGAGCTGAGCTGACGGGAAGCCTGAGGCGGTGTCGTTCTGTTTTGAATTCTTGCTTCCTGTTGTTCTTTGGTTTCTGTTGACTGTCATGTGCAGAGGTTGTCAGGGCAATGTGAGTCTGTTTGCTTTCCTTTCCCCAGGCAGACCCGTGCTACTGGGAGCTCTGGGTAAAAGCCCGTGGGTTGAAAGGTGCCACCAAAACACACCACACTCAATGCAGATGGCATTAGCCCACTGACCTATATCTGCCTTGTTCTCTTCTCCTCCCTCTCCCCAGCTGGAGGAGAAGCTGTGGGATGGAGCAGACAGCAGTCTGTCAGCTCGCTCTGTGTTGCAGTTAACTCATCGTGTTGCACAAACCCTTCCTGAACCCTCCCAGCTCATCAACTCTCCGCTCTCCTCTTGCAGCAGCTGCATGGCAAGAACATCCAGTTCAACGATGGCTACGTGGTGAAGGAGGCAATCGGCGTCGGCTCCTACTCAGTGTGTAAACGCTGCATTCATAAAGCAACCAACATGGAATACGCAGTCAAGGTCTGAGATTGACCATCAGAACTGAACTCCCCTGTTAGATTTCTGTTCATCCCCATTCTGTGATGACCAAAATAACATTCAGGAATGAAGTTGCTTTCCCTGTTTGTGTAGGGCCTAAAAGGACAATTTCTGAGCTGCTGTGCATGTAGCCACACGAGCTTTCCTGCCTAGGAATAGTGGGGAAGCAGTGCTCTCCTCTCCTGGGGGGAGAACAGTGTCTCACCTTTCTTTGCAAAGCTTGCTGTGCCTGTCTCAGCTCTCCACAAATAAGCCGGACATAAAACTTGGGGATCTGGGGACATGGAACTGATGAAGCAACTAGTGGGTTTCTAGAGCTTATTGCTGTTGAGGGCAGGGGACAGGGAGCAGATACAGTGCAGGGTCTCTGCAGGGCTCCAAACACTTGGCTCGTTTGCTCTGTCCTGGCCCCTTTCCCCACCCAGTTGTGGTTAACGCTGATCTCGACTCTTGCAGGTTATTGACAAGAGCAAGCGAGACCCTTCCGAGGAAATAGAAATCCTCCTGCGATATGGGCAGCACCCAAACATCATCACCTTGAAAGATGTGAGTGTAACTACAATGACTTCTCTGTATTTTGGTTTAGGAAGTGCACACTGGTCTGTGGGAGGGGTAGAATGCAGCTCCAGCACGGGCAACCCAATGCTTCTGCTCAGGGTTTCACTGAAGCTGATTTCTCTCTGTTTCTTGGTGGTAGAAGGACAAAAAGAGAAGCTCTGGAAGCACTTTTTGGTTAACCCCCTCCACGTTTGCTTTGGTAGGTGTACGATGATGGGAAGTACGTGTATCTGGTGACTGAGCTGATGAGGGGAGGGGAGCTGCTGGATAAAATCCTCAGGCAGAAATTTTTCTCGGAGAGAGAAGCCAGTTCGGTCCTGCACACGATCTGTAAAACGGTGGAGTATCTGCATTCCCAAGGGGTGAGTATGGTTCCCACTGTTTTCCTGGGCAGCTGTCTGGCATTGCACTACTCTCCCTTTCCTCCAAGGAGTAACTGTGCCTATCAGGAATGTTATTTCTTGCTGGTGTTGCTGTCTTGACAAGCTACGTGTGGGGCAAGAGCAGAGGCCGAGCATCCTGATGCAGCTTCAGACCTTTGTCTTCCCTGGGATATGAGAACGGCACTTTCTTTGCCCCTCAGGTGGTTCACAGGGACTTGAAACCCAGCAACATTCTCTACGTGGATGAGTCAGGAAACCCCGAAAGCATTCGCATCTGTGACTTTGGCTTTGCCAAGCAGCTGAGGGCTGAGAACGGCCTCCTCATGACTCCCTGTTATACAGCAAACTTTGTGGCACCCGAGGTAAGGACCTTACTGATGTGAGACCCTTCGGTAGCTCTCACGTCCCTCCCCGGCCTGTGCTTTCACTCAGCACAGGTCTGTCCCGTTCCTGACTCCAGCCTGCTCTGGTGGGCTCTGTCCTGGAACAGGTAATTACAGAAATACCACTTGTAGTAATGTACAAACAGAGGAACTCAAGTGCAGTCCTCCAATGTGTACTGTCCTCACGAGGGGTTCTGCTTACGCTACTGAGGCTTTAAAATCCCACTGATTTTCTAGGCTGCTTCCCTTCCTGATTACCTGACCTGTTAAAAGAGGTGGGAGGATTTTCCACCCAGTTATCTTGGTGCAGAAGAAAGAAAAAGAGCAGGCACACAACAGAGCATGCATGCAGTGTCACCACCCTGGAACAGGGCTTCTTTCTCACTTGTCATTTTGATGTGCCTGGAGGATTCCTCTGTTCCATTAATAAACCAAAATATGATTTGAATCCTGATCTTTACTCCAAGACTTTCCTGTTCAGTAGGGCTCTAGGAGCTCTGCGTACAGACTGCACGCAGGGGTCAAGCTGCTCTTCACAAGCTGAAGTGAGCTCAACAAGAAGCAAACATGCTTTGCTTTTTTTTTTTTCCCTTTGCTCATTCTATTCAGGTACTAAAACGCCAAGGCTACGACGAGGGCTGCGACATCTGGAGCCTGGGAGTTCTCCTGTACACAATGCTCGCGGGGTAAGCGCCTCTGTCTCGCTGGAAGGCAGCAGCTGGAGCTGTGACCACCTTGTTCTCCAACATGCTCCCTGGTGGCAGTTGGACCCTCTCCTCATCAGTCACTGCTACCTGGAGGTGCTCCCTGGTGGGTTACAGGACGGTAAATCCAATGCTCCCTCGTCTCTCCTCAGCTGCACTCCGTTTGCAAACGGTCCCAGTGACACTCCAGAAGAGATCCTGACGCGGATAGGTGGGGGCAAGTTCTCCATCAGCGGAGGCAACTGGGACACTATCTCTGACATGGCCAAGGTTTGGTTTGATATTCACTCACCTTACCTGAAAGGGTTGAGGTCAAGCACGGCCAGTTGCTATGAGGCAAGTTTAGAGCAGGGAGGGGAGGGAAGGCAAAAGAGAGAGGAGAAAACCAGCAGGTGTAGCTTCTCCCCATGGGTTTCTCCCCCATAGCAGCTCAGCAGCACAACTCTCCCTGCTTTGTTTTAGCTCTGGCTGTGAATATTTTGGTGCAACATCAACCTTGTGCTTGACCCACATGGGGTTTGCTGCTGTTGTGCCTCCCAGGCCTCCCAAAAACATATTTTGTACAAAAGGAGATTGATGTCTGAGGACTTTAAACTTGGCCTCTGAATTTAAATCGTAATTTGGGAGTGGACAGGTGGTATTTTTTGCATTTAAAGTATGAAATCTTCTAAAGTCTTAACTTTCCAAACAACACCCTTAGGATCTGGTATCAAAGATGCTTCACGTAGATCCTCACCAGCGTTTAACAGCCAAGCAGGTCCTGCAGCATCCGTGGATAACCCAGAAGGACAGCTTACCCCAGAGCCAGCTGAATCACCAGGACGTTCAGCTTGTCAAGGTACAAAGTCTGGGCTGGGCCTTGAGCTGGTTCCTCGTGTACTTTGGGCTCTTTGGAAAGCAGCGTTGCAGGTGGAGTGATGGTGGAGTGGGCTGAACAGGACGGAAGGTTGGAGTGGGGTGGGCCAGGGGAGGCAATACAAGACAAGCTAATTTTTTTGGCAGGAAAACCTAGTGAAGTTCTTTAACTGTGTGTCAGGAGGGACAGTACAGGAGGGAGATTTGAAGGAAAAAGAAAGATGCTTCTGGCTTTGGTTGTGGATCTGGCTACTCTGGTCCCTCATCTTGTAAAGCTGTAGGTCTGAAATACCATTTCTACATCTAAATGGCTTCTCTCCTGCCTTGTCTCCAAGGGGGCGATGGCTGCCACGTACTCTGCACTGAACAGCTCCAAGCCAAGCCCCCAGCTGAAACCCATCGAATCCTCGATTCTGGCACAGAGACGGGTGAAGAAACTTCCTTCCACCACACTGTGAAGCTGGGACGGGCGGCAGCCGCGCGGCGCGGTGCGGGCACACCAGACTGAAGACGGGGGGCAGGGGATGGGGCGGTCAGTGCCTGCACAGGAGCTCCCCTGAGGACTTGTTCTCCAAAGGCCAAGTGCCTTCCTGTTTCTGAAAGACTGGCTCCTCCTTGTGTGGACTGATCTTTGCAGAGAGAACTTCACTGTAAAACTTTTTTGAAGTGTAAATTGTTAATTTTTAAAGACATCCCTCTGTGTATATGAGAACTAGAATGTATAACTGATGTCAAGTGGCACTAAAAAGCAGCTCTGATTCACCCTTCCCTGTGTAGGGCCAGGTATTTGTTGTAGCTCCATCATTTCTTAGACTCAATCCTCTCCAACACCGTTGCAGCTGGAAGACTGTGTAATGTTGGGGGTTTAGGCTTTGGGGTTTTTCTTCCCTTGAACCTTTGGGTGCCCTTCCCAAAGTCAGCCCTGCAGACTGGTAACCAGCAGCACTTGTGTTTGTAAAGGACTTTCCTCCCCATCACTTCACTGTGTGTGTGTGTGTGTGTTCAGAGTGTCAGGTCCACTTTTCGGGCTCCGTTTCTTCCTCTCTCCTGCCTTCCTCCAGCCCAGACGGCAGTTCTCTGAGCAAAATAAACTGTGGGTTTTTCAAACACCCCCTTAGATGTTCAGCTGTCCAGAGTAGCTGCTCGGTTTGGCTCATTCCTTCCCTCTGCACTCCCATCTTCACCTTCTCCCTGTCACTCCCCCAGGGATTTTGTCACCTGTGCAGGTGGGGCTGACAAAGGAACCTTCTCCTCAGCAAAGCTGAGGCTTTGGGCTGGCGAGCAAAATAAACTGTGGGTTTTTCAAACACCCCCTTAGATGTTCAGCTGTCCAGAGTAGCTGCTCGGTTTGGCTCATTCCTTCCCTCTGCACTCCCATCTTCACCTTCTCCCTGTCACTCCCCCAGGGATTTTGTCACCTGTGCAGGTGGGGCTGACAAAGGAACCTTCTCCTCAGCAAAGCTGAGGCTTTGGGCTGGCTCTGGCTGCTGTTTTTACCATTTTTGGTTTTCCTT
>NW_010323710.1:13098-13439 GCF_000700745.2 Antrostomus carolinensis | reverse complement strand
AACCTATGAAACAAACCATTCTCTTTTTTTTTAATTTAACTTTGTTCTACAGCTGGTAACTCAGGGTTTCTTTCTGAATTGTACAATAAACGTGTCATTCAGTTGATGGGTTTTTTTTTTACTGACTGACTTTTAGCTGCAGAATAAGCGACCCCGGTCGTTTCCCCCGCATCGTATGGGGATAATGACTCTTGCTTGCCTTTTGGGAGATCTGTAAAGCTTTTTCATCTGGCCCTGTGATGGGAAAACCAGCAGTACTGGAGTCGGGCTGCATATTAAGCCACCTTGTCTCAGGTGCAGTACCTCACTTTGCAGCGGGAAGTAATTAGGACCAGTTATGG
>NW_010323710.1:0-13060 GCF_000700745.2 Antrostomus carolinensis | reverse complement strand
GGGCTGCCGAGGGGAACTTCTTACTCTCAGGACATTTTAGTCTAATAGAAACCAACACCTGGAGGCAAACTGTGCTAGAAATAAACTCCTGACCCATTCTGACTTGCAGGGGATGGCTGGAGCTCCCTGGTTCGGTGGAGGCTGTTTCTCAGGAGGAGCAGGAGAGCTACAGGGACTGCAAACGCTCAAGGATGCGACTGAAGCCAGCAAAGGTCCTTGTGAATTTCTGCTACTTTTGGCTGATATATAACGAGAGGGGAAACTTGCTTTTTGCTTTTCCCTTTTGCTTAGTCCCAGTCGACTCTAAAATGGTGAATTCCATACAGACACTTTCTCTGAGATGTACAGCTCTCTCCTCCTCTTCTCTCATCCAGGCAGGTCCTGTTTTACTCCCTGGAGCAGCCAGTGAGAAGCTGAAATAATCCTGATTTTGTTCTGTGTTTATTCCAAGTAGAGCTCTAGCATCCAGGGCTACTGAGAGGAAGAGACCAGTGCACACTGGATCTTCTCACTGGTTGTGCCACCAGCACCCAGCAGATTTAATGTTTTGCTGATAACTGGGGAGAGAGACACTCCACCATGCAAAATGCCTTCCTTAAAAACACTGATTTTCTCCTCTCGCACGATGTTTGTGTTGGTGCCAATGAACCTGCCTGATGTTTCCTACAGCTGAGCAGTAACTCTCATGGCAGTGACAAGGGGTGCACAAATAGAATAATCATAAACAGCTTCTTTCTGGACCCAGGGTCAGTCCCTTTGGGTGCTGTTGGGATTGAAGGAGACACTTGGACAGTTTTCAGAATATTTCCTCTGTTGGAAAGGGTGGGGTCTGAAACAGTGGATGGGGTTGGACATGTTGGTGGTGATCACTGCTCACTGTGAACCTCTTGACAGCATCAACCATCAGGATGGGTCTTAAACCAAACGTTTGCCCTGCTTGGGTGGCAGCTGGCTTGTTTGTATGAAATTATAAATGTTTTCAAATACCAGTCAGGAAAAAACATTACAACCTTTGCTAAATCCTCCCTGTGATGGTGCTGGTGTGAGGCCAACTAGTGACAACTCAAAGATGTGTAGGACAACCAGGTGCAGAGCTCTGTGGGCACAGGGAGAGGAGCCCATGGTTGCTGCAGGCTCTCCCTGGCCAGGAGACAACGCCCAGAGCATCAAACCCCTCCACCTCGCTGGGTGTTCAATCAGAGGAACTTTGTGTTTGGTGCAGCTGTAGCTTCTGGGACCTCCATCACTTTGGAGAACAGAGTGAACCAGATGGGCTACACCTTGGTTTTTGGGGAGCTTTTAACCAAGTCGTTTTGAGTGATCCTTCCATAAGTAAAAATAAGTCTTGATTTTTAGTTCCAAATCAACCAAGTGCTGTTACTTTTTTAATTCCAGTGCTCAATAAAAATGAACTTCTTGATCTTTCCGTGTACAAGATCTGTAGCTGTTTGTAACAGGTCGGGTGGGCCCCCGAGTTCCCTTTCTGGCTTTGTCCTGACACTGTTAAACCTTGGCCAAAATACAGTTGGCACCAACTGCTGTCATCTTAACTGAAATGGCATTGTTTGAGGTGAAAGTTGGACCTGTGTCAGGCTGGGTCCATGATGCCTGTTGAGGGGAGCTAGAAAGTATCCTAGAGAAGACCAGATGATCTTCTCTCACAAGAGTTTTGAGGTCATTTATCTTTAACTTGGGACAAAGAGGATGCTCAGCTTACCTTTCTCTTGATTTGAAAACAAACAAATTTATTTAACTTTCATAGATAAGGAAATCTTTACAAGGAAAACTGCTTGTGTCATTTCAGGGGTTTGATAGTCAGCTTGGCCTTTAAGATTTTGTCCTGTATGTCTGTACAAAAGGGAGCAGAAGTCCCAGAATCCAGCCTCAAATAGCTGAGTCCACCTGGAATTAACCTGTGTGGAAACAGCACGTTGATCCATAGACAAGGAGCCTGAAAATAATACCAAGCATCTCTTATACAGCAGCTGCTGTATAAGAAGGGCTGAACTTCCCAATTTTGGGGTGCAAATCAGCAACTTTTCTGTTATAAAAGAGGTTGAGCCACCTGAGAGGCTGTTTTCCTTCTCCCCACTGTGTAAAGTAGTTGTGCCTTCCTCTTAACGATGTGGTACTGACCTCTCTCAAATTAACCAGAGCATAAATAAATGTATTTTGGCCTGGTAAATCTTCCCATCATGATGACTTAGTCTGGCTTTAACACTGGAAGACAGTAACTTTCTCAGCAATCATATTTTTTTTTTTTTCCTTAGTGAAGAAACCAATCTGCTTTATAACTTTTCATCCAACTCATGCAAATACCTTCCTCAAATCTCCACCTTTAAGTTAGTTCACCTAATTCTTTTTCCTGTATCTTTTGCTATTTGTAGACAGCGATTTGTGCAGCCGGTGGCCTCCTGGGTGCCACCACCTCCTCGTGGGAGCCACTGCTGCCTTCCCAAGAATGTGGGAGGCTTCGGAAATACTCGGTGACCGCAAGCGTGTTCGATGGTATGTGGGGCGGATGCTGGGCTTTCATGTAATATTCAACAATTTAATCCCTCTTTTAAGGCAAAGAAAACATTTAAAATATTTCAAGGTCGTCTTTTGCAAGTACATAGGAGGCTCTGAATAAAACCTTCATTCACGCTATGAAAGCTGGAGGTCTGCTGCCACTCCATTTGCTTGCCTCTGGTTATTAAAACATCAAGCTGTCTTACTACTTAAGCTCAGCTAACTCGCTGCCTTCCTCCTTTTGTGTGGCACTGGAACACCTGCCATTAATACTAATTCTACTCCGGAGAGAAACTCCCTCTCAGATATGCTTGTCTGAAAATAAATTGACATGTAAAAGGTCTCTTTTGTCAAGAAGTGCATGTAAAGTGCTGGGGTAAGAAGCTGATCACTTACAAAAGGAGCTGCTGACTCTTTACATGATGTGTGTGTGGAGGGGTTATAAATGTTCAGTGTGGAGGGTGATGCTGTAAACGGGCTGACGAGATGCGACTGGAGAAGGGTCACAGAGCTGCCTCCTCGGTTTGGTGTTAGACTTGAAGATTTTGGGTGCTATTCTGTTGAAACCTGCAGCGATAAAACCACTGCATTGTCTCGTGGTGAGAGGCTGGGCTCGTTGGGGACCCATCTGGAGAAAACTCTTTTCTTTTTTCTTTCTTTTTTCTTTTTTTTTTTCAAGAAACAGTGTTATTGCTGAGAATTCCTCCTGCTTTTTAACACACGCAACAAAAACAAGGAGCGTTGGTGGCGAGTCCTTTGATTTAAATGTGGAATGAATTCCAGGGCGCTCTTGTTTTTCCTGGGACAAAAATTGGTCTCGCTTTCACTAAGGAAGCAGTAAATGAATCCTCGGTTAGAGCATTTATTCTGTCATGCAGTTAGCAGTGTGAGACAGCAAAAGGCAAATATTTTTGTTTGTAATGGAGAGAACAATTTTCTTTGAGTTCCTCACACCCTATGGAGTGTGTGGCTCTCTCCTAAGTTTTTAAAGTAGGATTTTTGGGCCAGGCTTTGGAGTTGGAGTAACACCACTTTGAAATCTGCTTCACTACTGAGAAGATGGATGGGATTCCATGACTGTGGATGAAGATTTTAAATTTTTTGTTGAGGATTTGGCTTTCAGCTGCTGTTTGTTGGGTTTCTGGGTCTTCCAGCGAAGAAATAATTCACTTCATAATTAAAATCAAGTCAAAATATGTTCAGGGCTTGAAAGAACAGAAGTGAAATGTGCCAATGACACAAACCTTCTAGATGAGCTGGTGTCACTGCTGGTTTATCAACCAACTACAGACTCCAGTCGCTGCTCAGCTTAAATGCTGTCTGATTTTTAAACAGCAGATGGTGTTAGAAACCTGTAACAGGTGGAACCTCTTCGGTTTTATGTGAGAGATCAGAAGTAGCAGCAGTTTCTCCTCTCCCTAGGGGTAGTTCCTTCACGAGATAAACAGCAAGCGGCCCTCTGCTTGGATATTTATTACAGAGGGAAAAACTTTTGAGTCACATATGTTCATATGAAAGAAAACAATTCTGGTTTGACTTATTCTGGTTATAATAAAAAGAACCTGGTTAATGTTCTCCATAATCCTCTGTTAACAACTCTAAAAGAGAGACGTAGCGGGAGAAATGAGCTGTGTTTGCTGGCGTGCCTCAAAATCCGGCTCCAATCTGCCACAGTCTATTGGTTTCTTGACTATGATAATAGCGCTTTGCATGCTTAAAGTGTTTTATAAACATTTAATTACTGCAGCATTTGACTCAAAGCCAGGAATCTCTCATTCAGCTGCATCTTGCAAGGTTGGTGAAAATGATATTGAAATTATAGAATTACAAGAAGGGCCGAGTTCAAACTTCACTTGGAGAAACGTCCATCAGTTGTTGGGATCCGGGAGCATCGCCTGACAGCAAAAAGATTTGTAAGAGGGCAACCTGACATCACCAGAAAATAGAAAACAAATTTAGCTGCTTCTGTGTTGTCAGCTTATACGTAGGAGCATCTTCCATTCATTAAAAAAAGGGGTTTTGAATTGTTTTGTCTTGAGGGACTGCAACTTGCACTGAGGTGCCTTCGACAGATGATCACTAGTGAGGTGGCAGAGCTGTTTGGGAAATGAGAGGATAGGTACTGGAGTGGAATGTGTCCTTGTAATTCTAACATGTCTTCTCCACACCAACCCCCTGCTCTGTTTTTTTTTTAAAAGAAGAGAAATGGGGGTTTCCAGCGTGATTTTCCTGCTGTGCCATCAGCACACTCACAGCCTGTCTCAGCGTCTCGGCTTGTGGGGAAGCCCTCGGTGGTCGTGGGGTTTGTGACACCGAGTGAAAGCAGCAACTAAAGGTAAAAAAGCTTGTATCAGATTAATAATTCCTATCAACCATCTGCCTCTTTCACCAGCTCCCTTTTCCGCACAGCAGATTGTTAAATGCAGACTGGCTGGGCAGTAATGGAAATCATTTGCTTTCCATGAAAAAAAAAAGAGTTGTTGGCTGGCTCCGCGCCTGTTTTCGTGGGTGCACGACACAAGTGATGGCTCCTGGTCAGGGCAGGAGACCCAGATGAGAAGTTGTTCCTCTATGAGACATGTATGAGCTGACCCTGATCTCACTGGCTTGAGGAGGGGTTATCCCAAACTATCCAGGAGCAAACCGAGGTCTGCAACTGCTCACATTTCCAGTCCTCGCTGTAATTCTGAAGACATATCATGAGCCTCTTTTAATAAACACCATTTTTGGCAATTAGACCTTTTTTAATGAGACAGATCCCCAATTTCCAGGCCCCGGATCACTTGCTGCTACGCTGCCTCTCTGTTCAGTGAGTTGTGAGCACATGATGAGCAGCGACTCACAAAGTAAAACCCGAGTCCCTTTTCCTGCTCTGTTTGAAGAAGGGGTAGGGAGCTCCTCTGATGTTTCATTAAAGCTGCCTTTTCTCCTTGTGGCAGAGCAGATTTAATCAGACCCGCCTCCTAGTTCCAGCTGCTGGGTTTGAACGCTCTGATCTCTGCACTGGGTGCACATCTAATTATGGAGGCAATTCCCATGGATACCAAGAAGAATTGTCTGTACTGGTAAAAATTATCCCAGCTGGGAAAATAGTGAAGGAAAATGTGTTGAAATATTCAGGAAGAGATTTGAAAAGTTTCTGGAAATGTAAGTGAAAAACATTTCCGGTGTTCTTACACCCCAATGTGCAAATCTTTGTTGTTTTAAATCGAAGATACAGGTTGGTTTTGTTCTGGTTTATAAGAGTTTTTGCTGCTTTTTGTGCTACTGGAGGATTTACCAGCAGAGAAAACTGAATTTTCCCCTTCCTTGTTACCTGTATCCACTCAAGGCTGCTTTTCCACCCTTGCTTTTGTACCCCATGAGGTTCCCTCCGCTCGCCTGTTGGAGAAAATGCCCAACAGTTTGTGTTTCCATCAGGGCAACACCCTGGGCGAGGCAGGACGCTCTCCCGGGGGAGACGCCCCAGCAGGGCTGGTAATTCTGGTTCCATCCGCAGCGCTGGTGTGTGGGACCTGGGGAAATTACTCCCCTTCGTTCTGAAACGTGTGAATTTCAATAACTTATTTCTGTGTAAATTAATATTTGAAGGATCTGTTCAAGGAAAAAGAGCACTCCCTGGGTAAAAACAGAGGGGGAAATACCCACAGCACAGCTCAGATGTGGAAAATTAAACAAATATGATTTAAAATTATTTGGTACTTGTTCAGCTGTGAGGCCTGATGTTCAAACTGCATGGGGAAAAAAAACAGATTTTATTTTTTTTAACTACACAAAAAAAGTATTTTTGAGTTTTGTGGGGTTTTTTTTTCCTTTGGGTTTGTTTGGAGGTTTTTGGGAATATCCTCATCAGCTACATAATGGTTGTAACTTGTATTTATTTCACTGATTTATCTCCAGCAGGAGCTCAGACACTTTGCAAGCCGTCGCTTGCTAATACAGACATGCCGAATAGGAAAAGCTGCGGCACTATTAGGTTGGATTTCCATCTCTTTCTCATCCAGGGCACCTGCTCCCCTTTCCCCCCCCCGCCCCAGTCTTCCCAGCTGTCTGTCTGTCTCATTTATGTCAATTAGGGATTCAATGCTGCCTGATTTAATTGGTCTGACTTTCCCCTCTCATAGAAACGCAAGCGAAGGCAGAGCAGGCAGCTCCCCTGCCTGACCGGGGACGGAGTCTCTCCCGCGGTTGGGAGGGTTGGGGCTTGTTTGTGGAGCAGAGCACAATAACCTGCTTGTTACCATCCGCGATGGAGAGGCTGGTGACCTCCTAACGGGGATGGGACCCGGGCAGTGATGTCACTTGAAAGCTTGTGGGTTATTTCTGAGCAGTTAAGGAATTTGTGCAACCAGTCGCTCACCCTCGGGTTGGTTTTTAGTGTGCTGTAGAGGTCAAGATTTGCTGCCCGAGCTGGTGTTTCCTCCTGCCAGGAGCTGACTCTGCACGCAACAAGGTCAGAAAGCAACACAACTTCCACCGACTGCATCCGCAGAGGGCTCGTCCTTCTTCTTGAGCCCCAGCCACCCCCAGCTGCGCTTAACCACGAGTGAGGTAGCCCAAGACCTGGGTTTCATGGGTTTTACATGAGGGCCTGACCCTCTCCCTTCTTCGGGCAGCAGACCTGGAAGCAAACCAGCTCAGATGAAATCGTTGCTATCCCTCTGCTCCCCCTTCGACAACGGAATCGCAGGAACCAGATCTGACCTACTTCTCCCTGGCTTCTCGCTGGCATCTCCCTGACAAATTACACGGCCCCTCTTCAGCTCTCAGCAGAAATGTGAATTTCCCCAATAGCCAGCCCACAGAGGCGTCAATATTAAACAGCAACAGTACCATCTAGTGACTCCGACTTACAGAGAGCACCGTTCAGAAGGGGAAGAGGAACTCTGTGAATCAGGGAGGCCAAGCGAGGTCCCAGATTTGCCAATGAGATCCTATCTCTCGGTTCATTTGGATTTAGGAAACGAATCGTGCTGATGCTGCAGTAGTCTGTCTTTGAGAGAGCTGTGCTGTGACACTTCCTTGGGTGACAGTCCCATTTTTAGCCTCCTGACTCCCCGCTGAACCCAGCCCTGACCCACGCTCCCTCTGCCGGTGACCAACTCAGTGATTTAACGCGTTCGCAACGTCTCGCGCACGCGGCAGCAAATCCTCGCCCGACGCACCAGATGAAATTTAAGGGCTGTGGTTGGTTTCTCAGCCCCATTTTCCACGTGCACCTTTTCGCTCTGATGAGCCACTAGTGAAATCCTGAATTGGATGCGCGAAATAAATAGATACAATTCAATTTACTAAATCAAAAATGGGCCCAAAACTGAGCGTAAAGGGCCCGCTCTGTGCAGATCTGAAATTACATACTCTCCTTCACAGCTGAAGGGAGGAAATCAAATTAGAGCATTTCTTTCTCCATCAAAGGACATTAGTCCTGATACGGGCTCGTTACGCCTCGCCATCGTCTGTCGTGCGCAGGAGTTATCCCTGGAAGAATTCCGTCTGACCAAGGCTTCGTTGGAAGGTACCAGGTTAATTAAGGGCTACGGCGTGTTCTGTGCTTAAGGCAGCAATGCTTCAGAGCTGTTTGGCAACACACGTGTGCACGTTACTCCCTTTCCCAGTGGAAGAGGCTGTCACCACATGCACAACACGCACCGGATCGAGGAGAGGTGACACACACAAAACCCAGCGCTGCAGAACTTTGGTGCTCAAACACTCTGCCAAGCCCATTAAATGCCGTCGGTGCTGGCAGAAGAAATTGCTTTGCTGTCTAATCAAATGTGTCCCCTCTTTGCTGTCGAGAGTGTAGCACTCACTGCCCGAACTCCACTCTGCCTTGCTCGTGGGCTGATGAGTGCCTGACAATTTTCTGGTTTCAAATTAAACAGAAAACTAAATTAGCAAATTAATTGTTGGCCGTGTTTTTCCTTGGTCGCCATCAGCTGCCTCAGGACCTGCAGCCAATCCAGAGCCCCTCTCCACAGTCCCGAGTAGAAGGTGGAGCCCTGCGCTGGGTCCTGCTATCTACCAAGTGTCAGTCATGTTAATTTTAAATTACTTTTGTACAGCTTGGTGTCAAAACGATTAAAGCATGAAAAGAAAAACTGAACTAGAGGGAGGGAAGGCGGGGGGGGAGAGAGAGAATGAATAATTTACCTTGCATTTACAGCAAGGACACTTAGATTTCTTTAACTCCTCAACTCTGAGAAGCCTGAAACTTTTATTTCCTCGACTGTAACCTGCTTGGGACTATTGCCTCGTAGTCTACGGGGAGGCAACAACTGCTGACAGCTCAAAGCCGTGATTTTATCTCAGTTTCTTCCCAGACAAGACTTTTCTCCTCACTGCACTCACCGTTTGTTGCAATCACCAACACAGACAAACCCACCCACCCACATCCAGACCTTTCCTCCTGTTCTCGGTGCACCACTCCCAGCTGGGTTTACTCCATAACCCGCACGTACCGTGCTTGATAATTACACACTCAGAAAATACAGAAATGCATAAGCAGATGCAGCGTTAAACGTGCAAGAATTAGAGTTGTAGGACTGCAACGTAACATCCCTGTAGCTCTCTGCCTCTAGTTCATACAACCAACCCAGCTGCAGTGTGAAAAACTTCAGGTTTGGGGCACAGGCTGCTTTTATTTCTCCTTTTAACTCCATTCACAGCTTCTTTCTCTTTCCAGCTACTGAATTATATAGTCAGTGATCTTTGAAATAGCATTCTAAATCTGTTGAGGCCAGAAGAACAGCAAAAAGATTTGTAAGAGGGCAACCTGACATCACCAGAAAATGTAAAGCAAATTTAGCCGCTTCTGTGTTGTCAGCTTATACGTAGGAGCATCTTCCATTCATTAAAAAAAAGGGGTTTTGAATTATTCTGTCTTGAGGGACTGCAACTTGCAATGAGGTGCCTTCGACAGATCATCATAGTGATGATGGCAGAGCTGTTTGGGAAATGAGAGGATAGGTACTGGAGTGGAATGTGTCCTGTGGATGTGTGTGGGCTTGAACTGATTTGTCAAATTTCAGAAAAAAAAACCCAAACCAATTCCACTAACGGGTGTTTTCTGAAAAATAATCATGGCAGCTTGGCAATTTTTGTTCTGTCTTGTGCTGTCCTCTCACTCCCCCTCCTCGGCTGCCACAGAGAGGAGACACTTCTATCTTCTACCTGCATTTTACTTCTTTGGCCTGGGGACTAGCAGAGCCTTGCCAGATCCCAAACAGGTCGTGCGACGGGTTGAAAAGCACGTTTGAAATTTCCTCCTCCGAAAGGACTCGTTGGGCTTCTCTAACGCGTTTGCTGTGGCTCGGTCATCTCCACCTCTCTTCGCCCTCGTGGCTGCCGTTCCTGTGACCCACAGCACAGTCCCTGGTGAGAAGGTGAGGAAGGTGAATACGGGCACCCTCACCAGTAGCTCATTCAAAGAAATGACACCTCCAGTCTCTGCCCCGCCGTGTTTGTGCTGCTGGCGCTTGGAGCGTGGAAATGGGGTGAGTTTGCACAGTTTAGGAGCTGTGACTGGGCTGGGGTGTCGCAGGGGCTGTCACTGCAGCACGCAGGCATGGAAACGTTACATTAACAGTGGGATTCCCTTCACATGACAATGTTTCTTCAGCTGCTGATTCACAAATACATTATTTAACTGAATTTTTTTGTTGTTGTTTTTCTTGTTCTTTTCCCACTTGGGAAGCTCCTGTAACCTTCCCTCATCCTCCAACAGAGGCCTTAGCAGGAGGCTTGGAAGATGAAGAGCAGCATCTCGTGCAGTGTATTTTAGTAACATCACTTCAGAGGTACCGTGTGGGAGAACCGGGTCTCAAGTACTTTGGTTTGATAACCGCAGCCTCCCCTGTTTAACACACGCTCAGCGCTGGAACAGCAGCTGTATAAAACTAACACCTTTTTTTACTAGATTCTGCTAGTCCAGCTTCAGAGTGATCTCTGCTCACTTGAGTAACTTGAAAAATAAAAAGCGTTGTAGTGTTGTCAGCTGGAATATTAAAAATACAGGTGTAAGTACTCCACTGGATCTGAAAATTATTTAAAATAAAGCACAATTCTCAACCAGATTATCTTTTTTTTCCCCTCTCCAAGCAGGAATTGCCCTTCTCCTGGCGCTGGGGAGCTCACAAAACAGCAGGAGAGGGATTTGCCTTGAATCTATTATCAACAACACTGTTTAATCATTTCCAACTGCAAAATCTTTACATATCAATTATGAAACGGTTTCAAATTCTAAATTGTCTGCCGGCCTGGCAATTAACATCATTAATTGAACAAAATTCAGCCAGAATAATTGGTTTATACTCAGATCGCAGAAGCTGAAACTTTTCAAGGTGGATCTTTACATCTCACACCGTGGGGCTGAGGATCCCTGTGCCAGGCTGCGGGCGCGGGAGGCACCTTATCGCTCACGGGGCTCTCAGGAATCACTGAAAACACTCAAGTGGTTCATATTAAAGTTGTCAATACTGGAGTGGTTGCCATAAAAACAAGAGGACAAACAGTAACTCAGACTAGAACACACTGAAAGGACATTTAGGAATAAATGATTTTTCCTTAATTAAGAGTTCACAAAATCAGGGAGTTGGGGGCTTTTTTTCTTGTTCTCTCCAACACTCAAATTTCCTGCAGTTGGACAAGAATTTGAGTTCTTCGTTTTAATGGGTTTTTTTAGGCTTTTGATAATCCTCCCATGATAATTTAAACTATCTACCAGGCAACGTAAAGCTTTTCAGTCCAGACTATTGAATCAGCTCTTTGTTGGTAGACACTTTATCCCCTTGAAGTATCCAGGATGATTTATTCTTATGGGACATGTAGACAAAGTGACATTTTCCTATCTCCTGCTATCTAAACACGAGATTGCAATTACTCCCAAACAACTCGCATCAGAATGTGGAGCACTATTGGTTTTTCAATAGCAGCTGTTTATTAGCTTTCCCCAGGACCTGCCTTTTTTATTGAAGGAAAAAAAAAAGAAAGGGGGGGAATCTGGAAACAATTGATTCTCAGCCAAAGTTTTTTGAAGGAGTTGTTTTTAATTTGCTGACTTGCTCCAAAGAAAGTCATCTGTGTGTAAATTCACAGATCTGCTGATGAGTAATCAGTGAGCTTTTGTGTTTTAATATTTTGATGGTAGAAGGGAAGCAGCGCAAGACTGACAGAATAAATACATATATTTCCAAGACGTTCTGTACTGATTGGAGTACAAAGACCTAAATAATAAAAGTGTAACAAAGACAGCAACTAACTAAAAGATATTAAAAGGGAGCTGAGGCCTAAACCAGAGCACAGATCATCTTTAACTGACTGGTGCTGGAGGAGTGTAAAGCTGTTAAGATATTTCTCTCTTTGTCCTCCCTCAAAAGCTGGAGGCTGCTCTTTCCAGTAGACCCTGAACTACGTAAGGTAGAGCTGAAACTGATGAACGAGACAACTTCAAAGAGAGCAGGAGGCTGAGGACAACCTTCACCCTCAATTTACATTTGGATTTTAGGTTTGTAAATGAAGCCACGTACAAATTTAGGGAATGGTGTTAAGGAAATGGAGGCGTATGAAGGTTACTGGGCATCTAGAATGAGGAAAATGTCTATGGAAATGCTTGGTGGCTAACAGGATTTACGGGTATCTCCTGGCGATAATGGATCTCTTCCACATAATTTCATTACATATTCCCTGCTTTTCCTGAGTAGTCCCAGCATCCCCAAAACTCATGGATTCAGTGGAGGAAGGCTGGGGGGGGGGTTTGTGTCAGAGTTGTATTGCAACACCAGAGAGGATCAACAGTTCCGTGTTTAAAGGGTGGTAAACTCTGGGAACTGGCAGAGCTGGAGAGATCAGCTTGTAAAAGGCAACAAGCTGGAGAAGGCAGAGGAAGGTCTGTAGCTGTTAGGCAGAATCACTGAAGCCCGTATCTAATGAACCATACGGTATTTACTGATGCTGTGTGCCCTTGCCTGTGTGTTACCCGCATTTATCAGCGGACTTGCCTTCCCCTCCTGGTTTTTTCCACTTCTTTTGTTTTTTTTTTTGTGGCTTACACTATGAATTTTTACTCTTGTCTCATTAAATAAGGCAAGTACTAAGGTGTAAACCCCAAAGCCCTCTCAACTTGCAGGGAACCTTTAGCTGAGTCTCATGGCAATGAGTTTTAGCCCCTGAAGAAAGCCTGTTCTTTGGAAGTGTCCACACCCAGGAAAAATGATAACCTACTGTATTCAGGGCAAGAAAAGCAACACAGGTGTGAGAGCTGTCCCCATTTCCTCAATTTCTTCACCCAAGAAAAGAAATGTGTGTTTTCTTTCTGCTCTCTAAGCCAGGAGCTCTGCACAGGAGGAGAACCTGGCTGGCAGGGTGCAAGGGCTGGCAGGGCAATGTCCTCGCAGTGTCCTCGCAGTGTCCCTGTGCCCTCCAGCCCAGTGGGATCAGCAGGTCCCTTCCACAAGTGGCTGGAAGCAGGAAGAGACCGAGTTAACCACGAGCCAGCAACGGGCCCTTCTGGCCAAGAAGGCAAATGGTCTCCTGGGGTCGTTCAGAAGAGTGT
>NW_010323709.1:195738-210331 GCF_000700745.2 Antrostomus carolinensis | reverse complement strand
CATACCCATCCATGACAGTGTTCCAGTCATACGAGCTGTCCCACCATATCTCCATAATCGCAATGAGGTTGTCGCACTGTGACCGCACACAGGTAGTTCTTCCTGTTTATTCCCCATGCTGTGTGCATTTATATACAAACACTTAAGAGAGGAGAAGGGAGTGGAGCATCCAGGTATCCCCAGGGGTATGCGAGAGGACATCCTATAGTTCTGCACACCCTTGAGGTGTCTGACTTCCTGGCTCCAGTCATAGGAGGCAACTAAGGAAGACTTGTTTTTCTGACAGTTGGCCTGCCCCATTCCCCAGTCTGCTGCAATGGCATGAGCATTGCTACTTTGGACCCCACCCCCCAAGCCATTCATTTTAAAGCCTGCCTTACTAGGTCAGCCAGCTTGCTGCCAAAGATTGCTCTGCCTCTTCTAGACAGGAGGATCCCATCCCTCACTAATAGATTATAATCTATATAAGAAGTCTCATTATCATAAAAACCAAAACCCTCACGTTGACACCAGTCACGTACCCAGGAGTTTATGTGCATTATGTGTTTATTTCTGGCTTCCCATCTTCCTCCAACAGGCAGAGTGGAGGAGGAAGTAACTTGGGCACCGATGTTTTTCACTTGCCTACCCAGGGTTTTATAATCTTTCTTGATTCTGCCCATGTTGTCTCTTGTAACATCATTGGTGCCTGCATGAAAGATCAACAGAGTTGATCTGTTTCTTTGTCAAATTGTGGCACCCTCACAGCAATGTCCCGGATCTTGGCTCTTACCATCAATTTATTTTTGTTTTCTTTAGTAAGTTAGCAATTAAACTCTCTACTTTTGTATTTACGTTGAGGTATGGAGTTGAACCTCCTGTACTAGTAAAACTGGAGAAGGAGATTGAACTAGAAGAAACACTGCTGATGACCTCTGGGCCACCATCACCTATTAGCACAGCAAAGTCATGTTGTCACCATGGGGAGCTACACGAGGCAGTAAGTACTACTTACTGTGATAGGGGCTTTTAATCAAACTCCTAAGTCCTTGTATGATCTGTCTCAGTAAGCATAGGCTGTTTTTCAACTAATATTTGTGAGCCTCCTTAAGTAGAAAACAGAGAATTATGCACCTCTTTTGAGTAGCTCATTTTTTTTTTAAATGTAAGCAAAATGCTGTCATGTATGCTCTGGAGTTAATGTCTCGGTGCATGTAACTGGCCTTGAGTCCCTCCTCTCACCCCCTTTATTGCTTCTTTTAATATAAGAAATATTTTCTTTCAGTTTTTATGGTGTGTCAATGTGGTTTCTATGACTGTAATGTGTATTTCTCTTCAATTTGATGTTTTCATCAAACTTCATCAAATGTTAAAGCAGGCTTTGATTAGATGCTTTTGAAAAAGATTTTAAATAAAACCTCTGTCTATACAAACTGGAAATGAATATGTATGCAGAAAAGGAAATTCTTTGTACATCCTGTGACTTGGTCCAAAAGGAATGATGCACAACTTTCCTATTTTGCTTAAAAATGCATGTTGAGACTTTAAAATTTGCTTATTTTAAAGCTCCTCTGTGTTGTAATGTAAAACTTCTGCTTACTTGGGAATGTCAGCCACCAGATCCTTGCTCTCTCTGAAAACTCATTATTTTTCCTGCTTTGCAATAGTCTTGACCTTCCAATTTGTTGTTTCTAAGTGGCCGTAACAGGTACATCTTTTCTAACCCTGGACTTACTTGGGAACTTAGTATCTCCTTTTTCAGTGGTTTTCTTCTTGAGTGTCAAATAGAAGATTAATTTATAAAAGCATTACAAAAAGTTAAGGAGAATACTGAAGTAGCTCTGGGTCAGGTGTAGCAATGGATCCAGTCACAGGAGAACCAGGCACTTGTTTCAGTTTCTAGAGACCATAACGGTGTCTTTGCAAGCTTGTGGTTGTAATTTGACGCTGCTATGCAGAGTGTTAATCTTCAAAAAGGAAAGTAAAAATATCTTAAAAATGAAGAAATGATGAAAATTGGATTTTAGTAACTCAAAATATTGGTCTATACCTACAGTTTGTTCTTTATAATAGTCTACATTTTGAAGCTTTGTTTAGCTGAGATTTTCTTGTGAGGGAATAGAATTCTAGCATTTTCTTAGATTATGAGATGAAGATATTGGTATCTTTTCTTCTATCAAATACCTCAATAAACTGTTAAATGCATGCTTCTGTCAAAATACTAATGAATGCTTTCAATTTTAATAACTAGGTTAAACATATAGCAGAAGACCCTCCCTGCAGTTGCTCCCATCGATTTTCAATTGAGTACTTATCAGAGGGACGTTATAGACTGGGAGATAAAATACTTTTCATACGAGTAAGTAGTTTTTCAGAATTCCAATTTGTATTCAAAATTGGGGAAAGAAATACTTCTAAGTGGAATACCTCATTTTTATGGTATTGTTATAGAATTCTGGAATGCTTTAGATTGGGACTCCACATCATCCAATGATCTATTCAAAGTAGTTGTAGCTAATTAGATATTACAACCATTGATTTTTACAACCACATTAAACTAAGCAAGTTAATGTTTTTCTGTGGTGTTTCTAAAATTTCAGTAGAACTTGCAATATAAATAAGGATAATGCAATAGAGTATTCTGAGAATGTTGCTTTTTCAAAATCTCCATGCTTGGGGTTTATAATTGGTAGGATAGTTGAGCACTGTCTTCAGCAGGCATAAGAGTTTCTGGGATTAAAATGTTACGAGGACATCCCAAATTTGAACAAAACCTGTATCCAAAACTGTATACTAAATAAAGCTGCTGATAGAATGGTTAAAATCTCTTCAGTACATATGTTTTCATTATTTCCCAACACATAATGACTATCTCTACAGGAGAGACTACCTAGTAAAAGAATTGGGAAGCATAAACCTCATTTATCACATAATTTCTTTTAAAAATATTTCTCTGTAAGAAAGGAGGACCTATTTTTAGTCTATTTTGTTAGTTCTTAATGTAAGATGAAGTGCTGCATAAAACAAGATAGAAATTTCTCTTGTTCTCCTGCTCCCACCCCATCTTCCTCCATTCTCAGATGCTACATGGCAAGCATGTGATGGTACGTGTTGGTGGAGGCTGGGACACTCTTCAAGGTTTCCTGCTTAAATATGATCCGTGCCGAGTGCTTCAGTTTGCAACTCTGGAACAAAAAATCCTGGCGTTTCAGAAAGGGGTCACCAGTGACAGTGTCCCCAACTCATCAGCTAGAATTCAGGAGCCTCCTGCCATGAATCCCATGTCAGCTGTCAATATGTTTCAAAAGCAGCCATCAAAACCCCCAGCTCTAAAGGCTGTCCATGGGGCCAGTGCCAAGAAGGTTGTGTCTACATGTCCTCAGTCCTCTGCCCTGGCATCACCAAAAGTGCCAGCGCACCCATCCTCCACAGCCAAGCCATTGTCTGTCAGGTCCAAATTACAAGGGTGTTCAGTGACAGGCATGCAGCTTCCTTTCAAACCATTAGCTGGCACCTCAAAGAAACTGGAGTCCCCTGCACAAAACTCATCAGCTTCTGCTCCTTTGCAGCCTGTAAGCAAAAGCTCTTCATCTGCAGGAACGAGAAAAGCTCTTGTTCACTCTGAAACACTGCGCAAACGTATTCGGTCTCCTGATGCTCCCAAAGTGAAATTTGCCCTGGCTCAGGGGTCCCCAGCACCAATGCTGCACCCTGCCCTCTCATCCTCAAAAAATCAGCCGTCTCACTTGCCTGGGACAGCTGAAACGATGGCTTCAAAACAGAAGCGTGTTGCTGCTAAATGCAAACCTGTATCAGTCACTAAAACCAAAGTGAATTCGGTTGCTCCAAGGGCTGTTCGGCCACCTGTTACAAATCTGCGTACTGTTGCCAAGTTTGCACATTCTCAGCAGCTCCTTGCAAAACCTCCTTCTGAAAATGCTATTCAGACCTCAGGAGCTGGGTCTCAGCATCATCAAAAAGCTCCACAAACAGCTTCTGGCCTGGCTGGGAACCTGAAAAGTGCTTCAGTCCTAAAACATTCAGCTTCTGTGCCTTCCCTTGCAGTTAGCAAAGCATCAAAGTCACCACCTACGCTGGTATCTACAAGTAAAACTGCATCATCAGCTGTCAGTAAGCAGCCAAATGTCAGTAAATCTCCTCAGGTTGGTTCTACTTCATCCAGACCCCCTGAACGCACTCCCTTATCTGTTGTACGGCTTCCTCAAACTTCAGCCAAAGTGGCAGTGACCACAAAGCCAGTGCAGCCTTCCACAAAAGGTCAGCCTTCAACCAAAAACTTGCAAGCAAATAAAAGCTTGGCCCCAGCAGACAAGAAGCCTCTCCCTAAGGGAAAATCAGCAACAGCATGTAACAAGGGAATGCCTGGTGTATCAAAAGCTCCTCTTATGAAAAGCAGACAAGATGATCACTATTTTGTTATGACAGGGAGTAAGAAACCCAGAAAGTAAACTTATTTGTTACTTTCTGTGGAAGTCTTAATTTTGTTCAAATGGGCCTCTAGTATCTGCTACACTGAGGACAAGGAAAAAAGTGAAATAACACTACATTTACCATGAAATGTTAGGTGTAATGTACATTTTGCTGCATAACTTACAGTAAGAACTGTATTTATTTTGCAGTTTAGAAACTTGTATTTGGATATATTTAGAAGTGAGCTTGCTTGCTGTGTAGCACTGTGGAATACAGAATATACCTGTTTGCTGCTAGCCTGACCTGCTGCAGGGAAGGCGGGAGAGAGGAAAGGGGAGCTAGGGCTGCTGGTTTTGCTGCTGTTCATTTTCAAGGGAGTGAAGCCTGCCCAATAACTGTCTACCCAGGGCAGAGCCTGAGCAATTCAGGTGGTTCTGGCACACCGAAGGTGTGGTAAGTGATAGAGCTGTGCACAAGCTGTAGAAGTTCTAATACCTCAAACAAAACTATGTTTCTTAGTTCACCAGTGTCCCAGAACCCAAATTTGAGTAACCTGCATGTATTAGAAAGAGAAAGAAATCTCTAGTCATGTTTAGATTTGACAGCTACTGTTATCACTGTGCTCCCTATATGCCTTAAAGTGGCTTCCCCTGGCTTGGAAGTGGAGCCTTCTTGGTTTGTGTTAAGTTGGACATGGAAAACTGTAGCCTTGATCACTCGCTCTCATTGTGCCTTAGCCTCTCAAATTCCAGATCTCTTCAGTGAACAATGCCACTTTTAAAACCCTGGGCAGATAATCTTGCTTAGTTCCTGTTTAAAACTGACTCTAAGTGAGCCCAGTCTTTTCTAGAAGGCTCTTGTTGTGTGGAGAGAAGCATCTGTGTTCCTAGGAGGATACTTTGCCCTGGAATGAAGCCCCAAAGCAGCTCCTGCTCCACCGACGCAGAGCTGCAAGTACTGACCTGCACTGGCAGAGCATGACTGCTCTGCAGGAGTGGCCTTTATGTGTAAAACTGAATCACTAAATACTTCTCTCAGTGCTACAGATTAATTCTTGTGGGCAGTCTTAGTCTGCAGTGGCCATTTTTATTTTATTTATTGAGACCTTACTGGCTCTCCTGTATTCCTTTCTGAAGATGAGTAGTTCCCTGAAGAGATAATGAGGGACTGCATTTGCCTTTAAACATCTGAAATTGCCAGAAAGCTATGCACTATTTATGCGCTCAACTCCTGAAGGCTTTCAGTGGGTTAAATATCTGTGGTGCTCGACACATTTACCCTCAACAGAAGTAAGTTTCGTGGTAGAATAATAAAAATGCCTGTCTTTGGGAGTAGCGTTGTTTGGGATATTTTGGGTTTAATGAATAGTTGTTCCTGCAAACACCAAGGAGCTCTCGAGGTCTGTGAAGAGACACTGCTGGCTTGCACCGACCATCACTTCTGCTCTCCATTCCCAGGATATTTACTTATGGGCAGGAGAAGAGATGCATGGGAATTGCAGTTTCATTACATATTTAATATTTCTTTTTTCTGCTGGAACTAGAGTAAGCAAGCGTCATAAACTAATAATGAGTTCTCATTTGCAGTGGCAAAGTAATTGAGCTGCCTTTCTGAGCACCTTGTTAGCTTTTTGTTTATGATTCTGTTTATGCATATCTACTGTACAATACTGCATACAACCTGATGGGAATAAACAGTAAATACCAATATCCAAACTGTAGGAGAAAAACAGGTCAGTTTTAATAACATGGACACAAGTCCCACAAGCATACAAAGTTGTATGTTTGAGTAAGGCCTTAGGCTTACTTGTTTTATAAATACACGGGTCAAAGAGACTACTGCAAACGTTAGGAATAACAGTGACTGTAGTGGGCTGCTTTCAGGTTTGATAAATGTGGCACACTCCCAAAAGCATTTTACAGTAGATGACTTGCTTTTGATTTTGGGCTTCCAAATAGTAATCTGCATGTGATATATCTCATGGAGATTAATTGCTGAATTCTTGGGGTTTCTTTTTTTTGTACTGGGTCTGGCTGAGATGGATTTAGTACCATATGGGCTGCTATGAAGAAAGCTGTGCTTCAGATTTGTGACTAAAAGTGTGTTGATAACACACTAATGTTTTGGCTGTTGCTGATAGTCTTTGCACGGGGTCAGGGCTTTCCTCTATTTGCTGCTCTGCCCCCACAGCAAGTAGGCTGGGGGTGGGCAGGAGGTTGGCTAGGGCAGACAACCTGAACTGGCCAAAGGGCTATTCCATATCATATATTGTCACCCTCAGCAATAAAATCAGGGCAGAGGAAGAAGGTAGCAAGGTAGAGGCTGGCTTCCAAGGTGGCTGCTGTTTGCAGTCTGGCGGGGCAATGGTCTGCCTGTGGGAGGTAGTGGGTGATTGCCTTTGCATCGCTTGGTGGTTTGGGGTTTTTTTCCCCCTCTTTCCTTCACTTATTAAACTGTCTTTATCTCAACCCGTGAGTTTTCTTGCTTTTGCTGCTCTTCCCCCCGGCATGCTGGGGACAGAGGGGCAAGAGTGGTGAGCAAGCAGCTGTGTGGGTGCTTGGCTGGGGTTAATCCACAACATCTTTTGAACCATTTAAAAAGTTTTTAGTAGTAATTTAGACACTGAAACTCTTGGATCTCAGTGTAAAGCTATCTCAACATCTACCTTTTTGAACTATTACTTCAGAGAAAAAAAAGCAGATGGCTTAATCTTTGTGGTCCGTTATCTCATGTCATAGACTGAATTTTATGATTCAAAATAAAGTAAAAATGTAAGCTTTTACAGTTGAGACCTTAAGCAGTTAATCTAAAGATGGTTCACCTGTTACGTGTGGGTAGGCTTGGTTTGGTTTTATTACAAAAATAGTATATTTGAACATGGTCCAACTTCTGTGAATATTGTAGTCTCCAACTTCATAGTCATATTTTAACTACGGGTGTCATGTAACTAGAGGCGAGCCAAGAATATGTTGTAACAAAGTACCTCCTAATGGAAATACATACTCTTTTTGCAATGTTTATGTTGCCAAATAGCAAGTCTAATCTTCAGCTTGTATTACGTTTTGTGAGGGAAAGGTAACTTGGAGCAAGAATCTGACTGAATTCTCCATGTGTTATCAATGTCCTTCTGTATGAATACTTATTTTAAATAAACATATGTTGCACCTTTTTTATATGCACACTTTTTTTTTTTTTCTACTATCATCTTTTTGCAGTGAGAGAAAGAGAATGTATTTCAGAAGGGTTATGTTTTCGCTCTACCACCACATAAATAGTTCCTTCCATCTCAGGCTGTTATAAAGACATCAATAGCTGCTTCTAATCCATTGTTTTCCTTGGAGTTCAAAACCTCTTTACTCTGATCCTGATTTCAGTATGACTAATTGAGTAGAAGGGGCTTTCTACTCTTTCTTAGCTGACAATGTGCCCAAGTAGTTTCAGATATACCTCTCAGAGTTTTATTCTTTGCAGATCTACTTGAAATGTAACAGGGCACTTGTGTGCCAATATTTTCCATGTTTACAATTTGTCAACAAACTTTAGAGCCATCTCTGCCTCTGTTACTGTCAATAACAAACTTATTTGCTTTTATTGAGAGGAGAATTGGGTCTTCTCACTGGAGTCACCTAATTAACTTTTTTCCCCTCCCTATTTGATTAAAAAAGATGGTTTAATACTTGCAGTTCTCTGCCTGTTCCAAAGTGGCTTCAGTTCCTGAATCATAGATACATTTTATATATATATATATGTAAAAAATATACAGTATATCTATAATCATATAGATATACTTATCCTTTCACTTCAGCTTTGTCTAATAAGTGCATTCTTGCAGCATCTACCATACCAATATCTCTGTATTCTTTCCAGGTTACCTGTTCTTCCTTCCACCCTCTATAGGCTCTATAGATGTTAAATGCAGCTTTCTTTTAAGAGATGGTGGCATTACAGCTGGCCAATAAAATACAAAGACAGCCCAAAACTCTTTCAGGTAAGTATCGTAGCCATCGAACTACAACATCATGTTTCCTTGTCCCAGAGAATCTTAAATCACTTACTGTGCAGCTTTAAAAGGCGATATGGAAGATGTTTTTTCCTCCTTCTCCAAAACTGCCTTAATTACTGGTAAGTATTACACATTCTGGTGAAATTGCATGTTTTATTCTGAATGAGGGTAAAGTGAGATCTCCTTCCTGGGTTAGCTTTCTAGCCTTTAGAGCTTCATAGAGAAGATGGGATCATTTGCATTTTTTACAGGTAGGTATATAGGATTAGTATTCACTTTTTTGCAAAAAGGGCTTACTTCCAGCATCCACAGTCCAAAGCCATTCTTCTAGCTCAGTGCAGAGGTATTCCTGAAGTCTTAAGCTCTTGCTTCTCAAACTCCACTGAAGAGTGTAATTTCAGGTTGTGGCCCTGCTCTCAACTAGTCAATGGGAAATGCTAATTCCTTGCTAAACCCGGAGGGTACATCAAAATCAGAATAGCTTCTCTGGCATGTTCTAGGTGCTTAACTTAAGGCTCTGACAACTACTCCCACATGGAACATTAGTTCTTAAGTTGGGGAAGCCAAGCTTTTCTGCACTCTACCTTGTGCTGACAGTTTGCAACTCACCAACAAAATGTCCTGCAACCACATTTCTGTTTCTTTTGCCAAAAGTGTATTGCTCATGCAACTGTCATCCTCTTCACAAGGTTATCCATACTTTTCTAAAATTGTGTGGCTGTTATATTGTCTTGTACTTAGATTTCCTACAGTAGTTCCTCACGAAGATACTGTGAGTCTGACTGTCAGAAAAGCACAGTTTATTGTATTGTGACAATTTACTACTGCATGTACTCAACTGAAGTTCAGCTGTTCAGTCAACAAAACGCCTTTCTTTTCTCCCTCTTGCTTTCATCAGGATCCCTCAGTGGCCAAAACAAGTCTGGGTCCTGTATGCCCTCTGGTTTTGTACATCTACTGCAGCCCTTAAATCTCTTTAGATCTGCTCTTCTGAAGAGAAGAGAGGAAGGACACTTGAAGCTGCATCTGTGCTCCCTTTCTTTGCTAGCGTTTAAGCTGGAGAAGTGCTGCATAGAGTGATCCTGCTTGTCACTACTTCATGATAGTGTGACTTAGGTAAATGAAGTTTATTATATGCTTTAGTTAGACCAGATTCCCTTTGACTCAAGGAGAAATCCTTGCAATATTCTGTGCTTCTGAAATGACAAGCTGGATTAGATCGTGTTCTTCATGTTGATCAAGGTGTAGCTAGCAGTGATTTATACTGTACTAAACCTTGAGGGAGTTGAAGTCTACTCATGCTAAAGGCTCCCCTCTAGTCACCTCAGTCTAGTTTTTTCAACTTGTGTAGTTCCCTCTTTTGGACCAGCAGAATTGCTTTCTTTGATGCTGTTGCTACCAAACTCCTTTGATAGCTAATGGTCTGTCAACCATTACAACTGTATGAACTGTATGTAGGATCAAGTACCCTGAAGAAATATTTCAGAACCATAGTGAAACATGCAAAAGGATTCATGTGAAGCTACAGATCAGTCTTTCTGTTTTTATCCCAAAGCCCTACATATTTCACATAGGGAAATCTGGCTGTGCTACTAATGGACGTTTTACTTAAAATAGACAAAGCCATCCTGCGGGCAAATTCTGTTCAGAATGAACCGAGCAAAAGGCAAAGGCCTTTGGACCCCATAGGAAGATGTCTTGAGATGGCTAAAATGTAGATCACTTAGGGCTGACAACAAAAAGCTCCAGAAACAGCAGGAAAGACACTGAAGACTGTGACTCTCAGACATACACATAGGCCCCTGAAAGCTTTGTTTGCATGTGGCTGATACAAAGGCCTTGGAGAGCTGGGCTGCCCTGTGTCACCTCGGAACTTCATTCTCCTTTCTATGCCAGTATCTGACTCAGAAGCAACCCCAAAACATAGACACCATGTACCTAGTAACATTCAGAAAACTGAGTTTGGACTGGTGAGGTACACATGCATGAATGCACAGTGAAGTATGTATGCAGTTCAAAGAACTTCAGTTATGGCTTGGCACTTTCATATATATATATATATATACACACACACATATGTATATAAATCTGATAAAATTCAAGGCAGTTTTCCTTCTAAAACTTCAAGCAGCCATAGCTTCCAACATCAAACTATACAGCTCCTTCTCTATTTTCCATACAGGGAAACTGAAATCTTGTTTGTTAGATCAGCAAGTGCTATGGGGCCATCTGGTGTCTGTGAATTCAATAGAGGCTACTCTGGTAATGCAAGACCTTTAATTTCTTTTAAAATCCACAGGCTAAAACCTTTCTCTTTTATTCAAATTAAACCTTTTAGCTAGCAAAATCCAGTTGTGGCATGCAAAAAATATGTGAGAGATTTAATTTTATAAGACCCTTTCATCTCATGCAAATACATTCTTGAAAACCTTCTTTTCATTATTTTCTGTTTTAAAGAGCCAAGATTGAAGATCCCTTCCTTACTAAAAGTTTTGCAAAATATATTGTGTGAAATGTAAATAAGATCAACACTTTTATACATTTCAGACATCTTAAGAAAAAGTAAAACATTAAAATATTTGAGAAGTGAGATCTACTCACACTACAGATCTAGCTAGCCAGAAATCCCTAACTCAGAAATAAACTTTCAAGTATGTGACTGGTGGGAATGCCAGCAGCAGATGTCTTTCTAGTTGGGGAGAGGAACTGATGCTGTCTAAATCAAAGCTGCTGATGGCACTTTGTGCCAAGTGTTGCATTCCAGAAGGAACAAAAACTTTCCAGGATGGGAACAGCTGACCATTTCTGAGGTATGTAGCTAGGCAGAAAATATTGACAGACTAGGTGTGCTACGAGTTTTTAGGAGGTAGGATTGCAGCATAGAACTTAGATATCAAATTGGCCTTTAGTGCTGAGTCTGAAAGTAGTGTGCAAAGCTGAGGTCCTACAAAACAAAGCCAAACTTTTATGTTTCCTCAAAAAAACCATGTTTGCATATTTACACAGAAAAATAGCATACATTAGTGTTTGTCAAAGTACTCAAACATCACATCTCACGAGAACCACCTTAAGATCAGTTACATGTAAATTTAAAGTGTGAAAGCATATATTTTACCTCTCTTGCATTTGAAAATAAAAGTAATTGGTGAAATTCAGGTTTAGAATCTTGTAATTTGCTGATCTTTTATATAAGCATTATTATTTTTTACTTTTCTGAAGCAAGGCTGCTGTAACAAAGAGTTCCTTGTACTGGAACCTATATTCCCAGAAGAACATAAATAATCACCATGGTGTGTCGTTCTGATGAATGGTATGCTTCTTCACAGCTTTTTTTTTAAAAAATAATTTTTTATGTTTTTTTGCTGAGTGTATTATTCTATAGACACCTGTGAAACAAGACCATAATAAATTGCTTTTATTGTGTACACACTGCAGCATTGACCCTTGCAGTACCTTGAAGACATTTATTGCTGCATCCAAAGAAAAGACCAGCAGAATGAGTTTATTTTAAAAATGGACTATATATACATGCTTTGGTCTACAGTCCTGGAATTAGGCTCCTGTACATTACTTCAGACTTGGGAAATTTTTTGTGAGTATGCAGTTGTACAGTCTGGATTTTAACACATCCTTAGCTATAGTAGGATATTCAGCTATGACATATTATTTACAAATATATACATGAAGAAGCATTTTTAGTATCTAGTGATCTACGTGAAAATGGTCATAGGAACACCTATGCTAGATTATGCCCGGTTTTGATTGTGAAAAGAAAAATGTTGGGAAGATTTTTGTGATTCCCTGCTTAAAAACCCACTAGTTTCCTCCAAGACTTAGGTCCTTAAGTCACAGTCTATTTACATTGGAAGGTAAAAGTAACATATTAGGACTGTGAAGTCAGACTGTCAGTGCAACTGTTTCACTCGCATGCATGCCAGCATGCATTTTGACACACTTGCATTACAGCTCATGCTTTGTTTTTTTTCTATCAGCTTGGTGTTCTGCTTAGCTTGTAGAAGAAATGGCTCTGACTGCATGAGCAATTCTTCAGAGCAATTTGGGATGCTCCCTGTACTTCGGCGTGTGGTCCCTCACCAAATTCTCTACCCTGTGCTGAAGACAGTGGTTCATTGTCACGTGGGTCCCTCCAGGATCTCATCAACAGCACCTGAGTGGTTCTTGAGGCTTCCCTCCTCAAATAGAAGGAAAATCAAGGCTGAAAGTCACTGAGAATAAAGCATCCACTCAGCTGAGTTAATTAACTGGAGTTTTCTTGCACTTCACCATTCACAGCAGTTAGTGTGGTACAGGACTGAATAACTTAAAAACTTCAGGTGACTTTGCTTGCAGCTGGGACTGTTTAGCAGCACTTCAAATTTGACGGGCTTAAGTCAGACACTTGTGTAATGAGAAAGGGTAGTGGCCCCTCATGAAATGGTGAGCTTAACTTGTCTGTCTGGTATTATGCACAGAGGGAGAAAGAAAGAAAGGAACATAGGAATATATAAGTCTTGTTCCTAGAGCCTGAAATTAGTCATGTGAAGCAAGGGATGAGAATTATACAGCTTTCCTGTACCACCTAAGTGTGTTCATCCCCCTTTATCAGCCTCATGGAAGCAGAACCAGTCTTCAGGAAGTTGCAGCTCATCTCATCTTAAATGCAAGTAAGAGAGTTGAGCTCAGAACCTACAAGAAATTCTGACCTATTTAGTTTTGTTATTTCCTAAAGTTATAACATCTGACTCCTTAACAGTATTTATATCTTTTAATATGTTGTTTTATGTTGCTCTGTAGAATGAAATGTGAAGTATCTCTTTGTGTTCCACAGTTTCAAATCGCGCCATAAATATCTTTGGACTGGATTATTGTTGTAGTTCCCTTCCAACTGAGCTAGTCTACTTTACATGTTCAAATCAAGCAAAAGTAGATTCTTGTGTTTGTGAAAGATTAAGTTATATTCAGGCAGTTGAGTTATGCAGATAGGTTTGGGCTATAAGGTACCTGTACCAAAAGTGAAAGAAAGAAATTAAGAAAGAGTAACTTCATACAATATACAGCTGATGTTTTATTATTTACCTTTTCTGTATTATTTATCTTCTTAGCCAGTGATTACCAGCTTAGACAACAAACTTCTTGTGAACATTCTAAGGGAAATGGGTACCTGAAGAATTGTAATTAGTGAGAGAATATTGTTCTTACTGCACCTGTGCAAAAAGGCATTGCATGATTGGCTTCCCAAGAACTGGGTTTTAGAGTGGTTTGTAAAGCTTAAAAAAAGCATATAAACTTATTTTAGGTCTTCCACTGCTCCTCCCCACCCCTTCCCCTATAAGGCAATTATATTAATCAGTCACAAATTCATATCTATTGTCTCAAAATACCACATTGAAGTTTCTATAACAATATTGTTCAGACCTTGCCTTCTCCCTCTTCAACCCAAGAATAACCATCAAAACCTACAACCACCTCAGGCACACTACAAGAAGCATTGTCACACTTGGAGGATAAAAATGTTGTACCTCTGTAGCAACTCTCAAAACCCAAAATAATAAACTAAGAAATTTTGTCCAGAAACAACCTGGTGACCAAATGACTGCCAATGGGTTGGGTTAGAGGGATGTTGCCTTTATGGTGCTGGATGACTAAGATCTCTGTAAAGCGAAGGCATGCACTCTGCAGATGAGCTCATTCCTGTTCTAAGCTCAGCTTTTTACTTCTCTTGGAAAACTCTTTGGAAATGGTCATCACCAAATGTTCTAGTAGGTAATGAATTAAGGTAGCATTTGGCTTAGCTTGCCTTTCACTTGACACACAGATAAACACAAAGGATTTTTTTAAAAAACAATGTAGAAATCTGAGTTTTGGAAAATGTTGCAGTGTCTGTAAAAACAAATGAAGCAGTATTATGACAGTAAAGTATTTGGTTTTAGCTGAACAAGTACTGCCCTCTTTAAAATCTGATAGACTAATAAAAACTCAAGGGCATGTGCTGTTACACTGCCTGAGTTTTCACAGGTTTCTGCAATTCATAAAGTGCAAGACAAACATGAGATGTATTGATGTCTCTTGACAGTAGGTCAATGTGGTGTTTTAAATGGAGGTAGTTATGTAGTGTGGTTTGATAGGCTCTTTGGAAACAAGGCTTAGGCTCTTTGTCTGCATGTTTTATTCCTATACAGC
>NW_010323709.1:180311-195523 GCF_000700745.2 Antrostomus carolinensis | reverse complement strand
TTAAGTTCCACAGGTGCAAGTCAGTAATAAGAGATGAGAGTTCTAAGCTGAAAGCAGCTATTTTATATACCTGTTCTTTTGCTCATAATCATATGCCAAGAACTAGAAAACAATCCTTTGATTATTTTTTTTAAACAGTGAAAACTGCCTAAGACTCAGTAATTCAAGGCCAAAAGATGGAATACCCAGACAGAAATATGTATTTTTGGGATAGAAGTAAAAACATCAGGAGACACCTCCAGGGATGGTGACTCAGCCATCTCCCTAGGCAGCCCCTTCCAGTGCCTGAGAACCCTTTCAGTGAAGAATTTTTTCCTGACATCCAATCTGTACCTCCCTTGGAGCGACTTGAGGCCATTTCTTCATGTTCTATAACTAGTTACCTGGGAGAAAAGACACACCTGCCTTGCCTCAGCCTTTTTTCAGGTAGTTGTAGACAGTGATAAGTTCTGCCCTCAGCCTCCTTTTCTCCAGGCTAAACAACCCCAGTAACCTCAGTAACTCCTCGTAAGTCTTGTTCTCTAGATAAAATCATAGAATCGATTGATATTGTAACTTTAACCTTCCCTTAAAGGTACAAAAATAAGAAGGCTACTTAAAAAAAAAAAAAAAGTGTCTCAACACACTTTTGCCCCTCAATTTTAAAATGCTTAAACAGGTCAGATTACTTTCTAGGTTTTTACTCTTTAATATTTTTAAACCCTTGGAGTTATCACTACTGGGTTAAAGAACATGAAGGTAGAGCAGATCTCAATGAAAAGAGGGCAGAGGGGGGAAAAAAGTTGAAGACAATTGTTCAAAGTACATGAGAATTTATGCCAAGGCAGAATTTTTTTCTTTGCTTTAAATAGAATGTTAAATTTAAACTGATATTTAAATAATGTGTGATGATATTAGGTTATATATTTTAGGCAGCTGGCACTTTGCATCTGACTCTTAATTTCTGTTGATGGAATGTTTGAATTAGGGAGCTGCATTCATAACTTCCATTTAGTCCAGAGTGAGATTTCACAAATAGATTGTGATCAATGTTCTCATTTATTTTTTATCAAGGTCTGTAGCAAACCCAGTGTTATCCATTTGTCAGCACTTGCAGCAAGGCTGTTCTCTGAACACAGTTCTCCTTTTTCTGGATACGAAAACTTAGATAAATAGAGAGACCTGGGTGAATTTCATGCTGCTGTGAAGCCTAACCACTTATTCTCCACTTCCATAGTAAAAAGTAAAGCTTTTAGGATTTATTTAACTTTTATTCAGTCAGAATATCACAGTTATTGACGGGAAGAAAAGCTGTTAAGCTTGTGCATTTTAGTACTCTTACATGTCAAAGCATTTAAAGGTTTCTTCCTGCATGGGCTACAGAACACAGTAAGCCTTTCTCTTCTTGAACTACTTGTCTTTTCATTAAAATACTAATACCTTTTGCCAATAGTTTTTTTTAATTAATACAAATCACTTAAACATTTATTACCCCCTACTGGGAAAGAGGACAACTAATAACTCCTCATCTTGAATCATTTAGGTTCCAGATTCTCTGAATACTTCTTATAAGAGCCTGTCCTTCAGTGCTGTGGCCTGGCCTTACTTGGATGTCCCTAGCAAATATATGCCACATGTAAGAACATGACCAAGAGAAAATTGCTATAAAATTAGCAGAATGCTTTTTACTGTTAAACGCTTAAAAAAGACTTTGAACTGCAGGTGGAGTGATGATCAGACAAAGAATTAAAGAGCTATGTTCCTGCCTGGGCTCTAGCAAAATGCCTGGGTTTGTCCTTGGGACTATAGGTCAGTGAGGGGAAAAGTACTTGGGAGTAAGCAGGATTCAGAGGATATTTCATACTGCCTGCACTGCTGGAAACTTAAGTGGATTTTAGCTCCAGCATAGGAGAGGGGGTAAATGGCTTTTAGAGACTCTTAGGCAGCAATTTTGGTGTCTCAGTGAGATGTGTAGGATGTGAGTAAGAAGGAATTCATTAGGCTGCACATTAAGTATTTTCAGTGAAGATGTTTGTAATGATTGTTCTCCTGGGCTTTTTCTGCAGTGGGGATTTTTAATGAAGTTGCAGTCTGTAGTGTAGATATCAATTATTGTTGTAAATTGAATCTTTTTCACATGCAGTATGCTCAAAGTCTCCCCAGCCACTCCACTATGGTAGGCCTGTAGCATGGATTTGCAGTGCTCCTACCACATCTTGGGTAGTTAAATAGACTATAAAAAAAAAATGCACCCTGACAAACCCACCACTGATATAGCGGATAACTGTCACAGTCTTACTCTATAGCACTAACATGGAAAGACCCACCAAGGGCTCTCAATCAAGCTGAAGTCATCTGACAGATAACCAATGTGAGTTGATCAGCTGAACATCAAGGCTTTTGTTACTGACATAGATCCTTCTGTGTATAAGAAGAGCAGAAGTTTTTCTTGTTATTTTCTTCTAGATGTTTCCAAAACTGCTATTTACACTCTATCTTTCCATAAGAAGCAATATAAAAATCTTTAGGTAAGAAGACAAAGAACCCTTTTGCAGTTTTTGAACCCTTTGACTGTTCTAGCTCTGCCAGATGTTCTGCCCACTGCTCTACAGAGACCTGTAGAAACACCTTGTCCTTGATATTGTATTTTACCTTGAGCTGTATAGTTGGCCCATATGATTTTCATCATCTGCTTATGATTTGCACTCTGTCCTGATCTTGGTGCATCCCCTGTGCAGAGGAGGACAAGATGCAATGGTGGACACTGGTGCTGCTCCTTCTCACAGAACTGACAAATGCACTTGTGGAATCATTTATCTGCAATAAGCTCTTCAGTTCTTATTGAATCCAGCATAAACTGGAAGGAGACTGAATCAAAAAAAAGGATACTTGGGGTCATTGTTTACACTTCCCATCTTCAGGAAGCTAATTTAGCCATTTGAATTAGGTAGCTAATTAGGTAGCTAGTTCCTTTGTGCTGTATCTGTACTTAATGGAGACAGAGAAAAGCTCTTATCAAGAATGATTCACAGACCACAGTTGTGATCTTATTACAGATTACTCTGGAGCTGATCCTTGTTTTCTCCAAGGATCTCCATTTATTTTTCTCCATTTATTAGAGAAACTTATAGAGATCAGCCATCTACCTCGGCTAACTGAAGCTGGGCAGTGAGAATATACCCTTCTGCCATATGCCATATGGTCTGCTGCGTGTCTCTTCTGTGTTCAAACTCAAAACTCTGTCCTTGGATGTGCATATGTAGACTTGAAGTGAACCACAGGAAATCAGTCACACGTCAGAAGGTGCATGTGTCCAGGGTATACAATAATAATACTTTTTTATTTGTTTCTTAAATATAAGCATAAATGGCACTTGGATCTTTAGTAGAGGAAATGTAAATTGCCGTGTTTATTTTCTACCTAAAGTTTGTGTAAATTTCAGTTCTTGTCTATTCTAGATGTGAAGCAATTAATGACAACCATGGGAAATCTGTCTCACCCTTGAGGGCATGTACCCAAATGAAAGGCAGCTAAAGGGTAATTCCCTTTCCACGAACTGGAAAGGATAGAGTGATTGCCAAGATGGAAAAAAGAAACTAGTCAAGTGAAATCCCTTTTAACCTAACATGGTCAAGTTGTTCTTTGTATCTCGTTAGGTGTTAGTGAGTCAACAAGCTGACACCAGTATTTGAAAGCTGAGCAAGAAGATGTTAAGCTCAAAAGCTTGAACTAGGGCACATACAGATAGCATAAAGCTAAAAGCTGCTTTTCTGCTTAAGCTAAACTTTGAAAAAATCACACATATGCACTTTCAGTTTTATGCTGTGTGCAAATGTCAAATATGCCTAGCTGGAACAGAATTTCTTGAAAGTAATTATTGTAATCCCATTTGGCTATATATATCTATATATATACACCAGAAATATGCAAGACTAAAAAAATGCTGATATAGACTTATAAGGTTTTTTTATTTAAAGACTGGTACAGTTGGTCTGTTTACTGTTATTTTTGTTGTTGTGTTCCCTATATGTCATCTATTCCCAAAATGTATCTTTCCAGTGGAAAGAAATGCAAAGGTTATTCAGAACAAATTATTTCAAAGACCGAAACTAGATTAGGAAATGAGATGTTTCAACCCCTTTAACTGCTTAGAAGGGTCAGAAATATAGAGAACATTTTCCAGAGTAGGTATCCCTAGGAAGTATTTCAGGTCAGGTTTGTAAGCAAGCTGAGCAGGCAGCAAGGCAAGCTCTGCTCCCAGGCATGGTCCTCCTGTTCTGCTCCCCTTCCCCACATTGCAGAGCTTTAAATTCGCCTCCTGGGACAAAACTAGAGCTATTACTAAGCTGGAGGAGTTTTACCCCATGAGACAAGGGGTGTCCTGCCTTACCTGGTCCAGTGGTGACCAGCAGTGGCAGATCCTCCCCAGCATGCTGAGGTCTCACAGAAGAGGGGTTCAGTAGGATGGTCTGGGAAGGGTCTTTAGGATTTTCCAGCAAGCCTCAGGCTGAACACCCACAGCTGGGTTTCAGCTTTTGGAGGAAAGTGTCAGAGTGCGTGACTCAGGTGGTCATGGTCTCCTTCCCGTGGCCTCAGCAGAGGAGAGGAATCAGCTGGGGCCTGACCCTCTCCCTGCCCACCATGGCAGGCACTTGGCATCAGGTCCAGGGTTTTCTGCCTCCAGCCCTGAACAGGAGGTGAGATGGGAGAGCATCTCAGGTGGTAATGCAGTGCTAAAACTTGTCACCCGGGTCTCTTGGACTCAGCTTTGTTTGGTTGCAGTATGTAATATGTAAGAGCTTGCTCTCCATACATACACTTCTTTTTAAAGTACTAACTTTCATGTGGATGCATTTGGCCCATCCTGCAGCAGCCTTACATCCCCACGCGAGGTGGCTGTGTATGGTTATCCTTCACCACTATTGCTCAGAGAGGGTTTTGCACCAAGAAGGTGTTAGCTGAACAAACACTTCTGTATATCTGCAAATCTTCCCAAGTATGTTGTTGACTTTTCCCTCCCTCCTCTCTGAGGGAGTTTGGTTCCCTATGGAACAGCCCAGCTGGAGCAGTAGCCACACACACCACGTGAAGAGATGGTAACTCCTTCTCCAACTTGGCTGCAGGAGGGGAACGGTGTGCCTGATTGCTAGGATCAGGACTAGCTGGAGAAGTGAGAGAGGAGAGGAGGCACGGGAGGGGGTGTGGGGGGGAAAGTTTTAAATGACAAGACTGAGCTTATAGCATGTGGCCAGCATGTGCCATACAGGCTCCAGGAAGCAGCAGGAGCACGCGTGAGAGGTTCCGAATGGGGAGCAGCAGAGGGGAGAAGAGGTGCCACAGGAGGGGTCTGCAGGTGCACAGTGCACAGCTGATGGTTCGCTGTCACCCTGCAGCAAACTCAGCCTGGAGACCAGGTAGGTGCATGGACGGTACAGGGTATAAATTATTTTTTCATCTCTCTCGGATAGTTTTGGTTCATGATATTGCAGGGCAGGCTATTGAGTTATGTGGTTGGTGGATGGCATTACTGCATTTGTAGGGGAGGAGGAATATTAGGGGATTGTTTTTGAGGATTACTGCTTTAGGAAGATATACAAAATTTTAGGTTTTCAGGGAGAATTTTTGGGCACAGTGATATCTGTGAGAGAACAAGCCTGGGGGCAATCCAGGAACAGCAGAGAGAAAACTCAGAGATGCAAATCAATGGCTTCACAGAAAACTGCAGAGAGAAAAGGAAATACCTGTAATAATCAAGGGAATGCATAAAAAGTGGTTGTCTTATAGGAAAACCTGAGGGACCGGGGTAGCCAAGTTTGCATCTATTTTCAAGCTTTAAGATTTACTCCTCAGGGCATTGCATCTGCAAAGCTCTGAGGGACTATCAAGCCCCTTTCAGTCCTCTTCATTGGGAGAAACAGTTCCAGGATACACGATTTAATTTAATTTCCATATTGTTAATAAAGGGTGCATGTGCTTGTTCTTCCACAAAGTGTAGTTGTGTCTGCACACCTGGGAATAGCATTAAGCTTGCGGCAGGACCATTGTCCGCAGATTCAGAAGCGTACCTGTGTTCCCAGCCACAAACTCTGTTATGCCGCTAAGCAGCCTCCTTCAGCACGTCTCAGCAACCCTTTCCCTGCCCTGCTGTTGAGAAGCTGTGTTGAGAGCCAGTTACTGCTTTCCTTTGCTGTTATAATTATGAAACTCTTGGCACAACATAAAAAATATGTAATCGCTGCATTAGTTTCTTCTTCGGATACATTCTTCTGTTTCAGCTGTCGGTTTGCCGTCAGCTGGTAAAGCAAAGCAGTCAGTAACAGCCCGTGTATGTATCATGCAGTCAAGTGCATCTGTCCATACTGCTGCAAGATTAGCCAGTTCCTTGCCTTTTGCAATGATCCATGGTGTTGCATTTACCTTGGAAGATAAGTTTTTGAACTCTGACAACTTTTTCAAGCAGCTTTTTATTTTTTTTTTAAAGTGATATATCTTCAGAGTCCTTTTTTTAATGCTGTCTTAAAAAAAAAAAAGCTTTCTGAAACTTCATCAAGCACAAGAGAAACTACTGTTATGGCTTTGCAAATTAGTAATTTAAAACTATTACATTTGCTTTCCAAGTGTCTCAGCTTCTTATACACACACACACTCATATCTAGGTACACTTATATGTATCAACAATATATATGCATTTCTTTATGTATTACTTTTATTAGTCAATTATATTAATGTGGCTGCAGAAAGTGGTTATGGTGAAAGCTGTTGTTAACTGATGTGACTAATGAGATTAAACAAAGTAAAAAACTTGGAGAGCTTACCTTCACTCAAGAATTCTGAGTAGTTTTATTTGTAACCTTTCTATACTGTAGCTTAGTTTTTCAGTCTCAGAGTCTGTATGTCATATACTTACAGCTGCAGCGTATGCTCGCTTGCAGACAAAGCTCAAAATGAAGCTGAAAGCTTTAGTATAGGCAGAATGGCCTTGCTGTGGTGAACAGATAAATAAGACAACTAAGAGCCTCTTAGATGTGATATATCTGTGTCAGCTTTTTTCCCCAAAAATGATCAATTCCATGTACTTTCAGATGAGTTTAGGGAATGACTCTTTATTGGTAAAAGTGAACATCAATGTATACTGGAAATGATATTGGAGAAGGGAGTGACTGCAAGCCTATTTAAAAAATCTGAACACTAAGTAGGATGCTAGAAGTGCTTATGGATTTTTCATTATTATATCAACAGTTGAAAACAGTCATAAGTTTCACCTCCCGTATACACAAATATATATTAGGGCTCTCATTTTCCTGAGCATTCATGATAAAGCAGTTAAGCTTTATGGAATAAGCACAGGAAAATCAAGCAATCTTATGTTTCCAAAAAAGCATGAACTGAAGTTTGTGTAAAGAAAGGGATAGAAGTAGTGAGGATGGGGGCTTGTTGTTAAACATGGTGTCTACTGCAATGCTGGCTAGTATTGAGCAATGTTTTACTACAGTTCACTGAAATTTCTGCAGTGCTATCCAGCTCTTTATCTGGAGTTGGCACACTTGAGAGTCCTTGATGTATATATCTGTCTGGCTAGCAGTAGCTCAAATAACTCTTGATACACACAGGCTTATTTAAAGATGTTTATTTCCTAATTCTTAGAGGCTCCTCTTCTGAAAGATCTGTTCTGTTATTCCCTTGTAAGGGATCTACATTTAGACAACTGCCACTCTCTTCATATGCATTTGATTGATGCTCAGTTATAGTATGTGACAGAACTGTGTTTAGAGCAACTAAACTGTAATATTGTATCAGATTGCTCTTGCAGAACTTATGAGCCAGTAGTATGGCCTACGAGTTCCATTCAGGCATGCCCAACCTTTAAATACTTTGTTTTCTGTAGAAGAATTCATGACATGTTCATATCTGAAGTCAGAGTTAGTGCATCATATTTCAGTGCTTGATGCAGCAGCACTTGCAGTCTGAAGTGAGTGTTGCCATAAGTGCTTGAGGGTGCTTATAGGACCAGCACAGATTAGAAGCATTTCTCTGCATTTAAGAGTCCAGTTTTGTGGATGGGACATTTTGTATTTGGATGCTGCCAGTCTTGCAAATATCACAAACCTGAGACTTAAAAAGAAAACAAGATGGTCTGTGTTTTCCTTAAAAAGAATCCATCAAAGTAAGATAAGTGATATTACTTGCAGCAGAATGATCTCTACAGGGCAGCTCTCCTCCAGTCTTGTGGCATACTGTCATAAACCCTATTGGTTTTTGTCACAATGTCATATACAGTTGAGCTATTAGTAAGACAGAACATAAGTCTTCAGAAATAAAGAGTAATTTAATGAAAATCTGCAATAAATTAATAAAAATTCTAAGCTGTTGATTGACAGGTAAGAGATTTCTTAAGGACTATAGCACAAGAGCAGAGGATTGTATCCAGGCAGAGCCTGCATATCTAGCAGCAGAGCAGGATCTGAGGAGACAGTGGAGTGGCTCTGTCACCCAGTTCGTGGTTTCCACTGAGCGCTGAATCTCTCAGAGATCAGGCCTGTGGCAGCAAGATGTTGATTTAAAAAAACATCAACATTGGTCTTCCAGTCTTGCTGAGAAACCTCCAGGTTGTACGATGAGAGTGAGGACCCACAGACATCTCAGTGTAAGCAAAACCACAACAAACTGTGGATTTATATTGGAATTGTAATAGCTTATTTCATCTTAAATGCTGTCAGGAGTACAAGCAGAACACGTATTAAAAATATACTTTCAGAGCTACACTAGCATTTAACAGCACTACTGACAGTGGACAAAAATAAAATATGGCATTCCTTTTCAAGGGGCAGGCTAACTTAATGATCAAAACAGAAATTGGTATTACCTTATTATAGCTTCCTTCTCCAAAATTATAACCTGCTAGAGTAAAAGGGCACAGGTTTTAATTTCTGATGTTTGTTGTCAGGTTCTGATGCTGTTGGCCCTCTTGCAATCGGACTGCTTCGTTGGAAAAATCCATATGTGTATGGGAACCTTCACCTCCCTCTCACCTTCTCTGAAGATGCCTATGTTCCTGTATTTCAATATTTTGCTACACAAAATGACTTATCATATCCATTATCCTGCCCAGCTTCACTTTCTATCACTCCAGTGCCTTCTTACAGCAGTAGTAGTCAAGAAACTTTGAGTCAAGACTCTACAGGTAAGTAATTATTTCTTTTTTACATGGCAGACCTTATTTTTTTACATGTTGGAGCTTAGTTTAATCAGCAGTTCTAATGCTCAAGTTAAATAGCTGTTTCTGCCGCCAGACTGCTTTGACTGCTCTTAAGGAAGGATTAGACCACAGAAACTTCATGAAGGAATTTATGCTTCTGCCAAGTAATCATTATTCAAACAATTTGCCTCACAGTTTAAAAAGTATCAGAAACAAAGAGCGTCATGTTCTCAGCCCCAATAATATAATTAGTGTATGTTTGCTTTAAAACTGGTAGGCCAACTGTTTGATGAGAGTGGATCCATGGTAGCATATGGAGGCATTTGAGGATAGCATCTTCTCTTCTGTGCCTGTCCTAAAACTATATCATGGAGGACACCCTGTTCATCATGTATCCAAAATGCCACGAGCACCTGGCTAACCACAAAATAGGATGTACAAGGAACATCTGATTACATCTATGGGAACACACTTATGCTCCCACTCTGTTACAAAGCTTAGATCTATCAGAAGCTACCAGAGACAGCACCATATTGGTCAGTAATGTGATGCCTCCAGTATGGGGTGTGGAGGTCCTTCAGGGTTTGCAGGAAAGATAAAGAGCTGTGCTGTTAGGGCAAATCACTTGACCCATAGTCTTCTCCCATTTGTATCTGAGTCTTTGATCACAATGATGATAGGAAGTGGATCATGAGCTCAGTGATATTTTCCTGACTTGTGGATGAGGCCCTGATCTACATGTTTCCTAACTGAACCCCTATAAAAGGATTTTAACTCATCTTGCCTTTTCTGTGTTGCTAAGTGGAAGGGATGAGCAAGGTTCTGCCTAGGTGCCAGGTAGCAGAAAGCTATATACAGAGTGTGAGGACTTAATGGGTTCAGTATTGAAAGGGGTAATGCTGGAAAAGGGCTGGTCTAAATAACTAGGTTTTGAAATGTCTGTAATACTTGCTGACAACAGTGTCTGAATGTAATCTGTAATAAAAAGTATAATCAAATCTGTATATTACTGTTGTTTGTATTACTGCTTTTTTCATTGTAAGTATTGTAGGACATTAATGTAATTTAGCGTAACAGATACAGTCATTACTGCGAGTTGCCAAAAAATAATGGGCCTGAAATAAGCGACCTGTGGTGATGCTGAAATCCAAAAAAAACTGATTTCTTCCCTCCCAGAACATTTAAATCTAATGGCTCATCCTCCAGAGATGGCTGAAAGCTCATGGCAGCTGAAAATCCTGGGCTCCAGCACTTCTAGCACCATTCCTAATGCCTGCTCAGATGGTAACACTTGGAAAGCAGGAGTGTTAGGGCAAATGCTAAGCAATTCATACAAGGTTAAATGTTGTGACTTTCACATATCTATTTTTCTGCTTCCAATTAAGAGCCATGTAAACCTGCACTTCCTGCTCACAATCTGTGACTATATTCTGGGAGCTTAATTTCTATCACAGTTTATTTTACCACCTGTTTTAGTGATAGAAATACTATATCTGCTGTGAGATAATTAATATCTTTCCTATATGAGGAGGGACAACTCTGGTTTTAATTGTGAAGTTGTTTTGGGACAATGAGGTGGTAAATGAGCCATACTGTAAGGTTCACAGGCACATGCTACCTAAAGGTGATGTGTAGTAGTATAATAAAACTGTAATAAAGCTTGATAAGGAGCTGCTAGCTGTACAAAACAATTTCCCAATTCTAAAGCATGGCTGCATGTAGCCAAATGTGCCAATATAATATTACATTAGTAAGTCAAATACAAATACCCTAGTTTTGCTCTTAATTTAAGAAGTTACAGGGTCTTTGAAGAGATCAGTGAGTTGTTTATGAAAGTATTGCACTGTAAAGCAGCAGAGCAACATGCTAATTATTCTATAATTCCATAATTATTATATATATAATTCTCTATATATGTCTGAATTTCTATACCCGATGAAACAATTGATAATCCATGGAATTATGTTAAATCTAAATGTCTTCTGCAGCAGAGGTGAGGATACTGCATGTGAGTAGGGTGAAGTGTTTCTTATATACTGATTAAAAGTGCTTTACCCTGTTGCCTAGGGGTAGGAGGATGTTGTGTCAGCAGCTTCTCTGTAGGACTGGCTGTCATGTCTGCCGCACCAGGGATAACCCATATCACTGGGCCTTATTATAACATAAAGATTCCTCAAGTTTTTCAAACTTTATCAGTTTTCAGGGACTGTCTTGCCATGATTGAAAAGCTTGTGTAAAGCAAAGGTAACAGCTGTTCAGCAACATACAGAATATCTGTGGAAGCTCGGGCAAAAGTACTGCATCAGTTGAAACAGGGGAATTTCTGAAAAAACAGAGGGTAACTGAGATTGATTAATGAGGTAGCGTATATCTTAAGGTTATATCCAGGCTCATTTATGTCCAAGACTACTTGATCAGATCATTTACAGGTACTTGTTATGCAAGAGAATACCATGGCACAGGCTTGCTGTGCTGCTTCTCTCTTGTGAACTTACAACAAACTCTATAGCATTTTAATAACATTATCTTAAAAATTAAACTATGCTAAACCACCAATATACAATGCATACAATACGTACATTGTAGTTTCACAAGAATTCTTTTTTAACTGCTGATGGTGGGAACATTTCTGGCTTCTTCCTCTGAAGCAAGGTATTTTTTGGCCCTTGTAATAAACTGTGCTTGGCAATGTCTGAGCTGAGTTTCAGTGTTCAGAGCAAGAAGATAATGATGCTGAAAATAAAGTTTCAACAAAATAAATTTCTGTTTATTATGATATGTAGTATGAAAGAGGTAGAACTGCAGCTAGTAGTATTTGGAGAGCAGATCTTAGTGGGTGCTTTGCATCCTACTTGAAACATCAGTCTCAATTTAGTGCTTTTGTTGTTTTGCAGCATTCTGCAATGCTAGATAATTTACAGAGTAGTGTTGAATTTTGGCCTTGGATATAGGAGTATAGCTGACATCAGAAAAAATCAATTCCATAGAATCATAGAATGGTTTGGGTTGGAAGGGACCTTAAAGATCATCTAGTTCCAGCCCCCCTGCCATCAGCAGGGACACCTTCCACTAGACCAGGCTGCTCAAAGCCTCATCCAACCTGGCCTTGGACACTTCCAGGGAGGGGGCATCCACAATATTTCATGTAGTCTGGAAGGGAATTCTTGAACTTTTAATATCACTTGCAATTTGAAATAATGTTTTTTGAGAGGATTGCACTGGTTAATAAAAGCCATGCTTCTGTTGAGAAAACAGAAGGGACAAAACATGAGGAATTACCTGGAAATCTTGTGAGGGACTACCAAAGAGGAACTTAGTTTTGATAACTTTCATAACTACATACCAGTTTTTGAACTGAGTCCTGAAGAGTCCAGCTGATTAATTCTGTCTTATCATACAATCATTATCCAATGCTTGATTACATTGAATAATATATACCAGAATATTCAGAAGACACTGCTAGACAACACCAACTGGATTGAGCAGAATAGATTTGCACTAGGTAGAAATGAGTTGGGAGCTGAACAATACCTGTCAATTTCGTGTCATCTGCAAATTTTAAACAACTACAAAATATCATAGTTCATGAAAATATTGAATATAACAAGACCTCTATGGCTTCCTGAAATGTGTTCCCATTTTTACCAATAATAAATCAAATCTTTTCTTTCAACCTCTGTGACCTGAAATTAGTGCACCATCATCTAGTCTGTATTTCTGTTGTTTGTTCATTGCAGCGACCTGTCCTCTTGTACACTAGATCACCTGTTTTGAAAGCAATTCTATTGATTTGACATTAATTGTTCCTGACAAATCTGTTGGCTCTTTGTTATCATCTTATTTTCTTCAAGGTGTTTACAGAGTACTTGATTTATTGCTTGCTTACTAATTTGTCTCTTTTCAAATATTGATGTTAGGCTGACTGGACCGTAATTACCTAAAGTACTTTATTTGCCCTTCACCACTGTTAGGAGAATTTACTCCATCCTTACTTGAATGGAGTACTCATTAAAATGTGTTTAGGTTCCTAAATCCCAGTGAGGCAACTGAAATGTGAAGTAGGCACCTACAAGTCTTTGTTGGGTTTGTGCCTGATCCCTGGTGTGTGAATGTATGGAATAGAGTGATTTCAGGAGAACTTGTATGCCCAGCAGAGAAAGGGAAAATGCAGAGGACTTGAGTCAGCTGGACCCTCTGCAGGGATGCACCTGGATCTATCTTGTAGTTGATCAAAAACACACACTTCTGGAAAAAAATAATATTCTTATGATTGTGGTATACAACTTTTTGCAAACATAAGAAAATCTGAGAGAGTGTTCCAGCTTCATTGCTCAGTCTGGAAGTCCGGCTGCAGCTCTAGTGTCCTGTTTGTTTACATAAATTCCTGTGACTTCACCATTTTATTTTGCTGGTGTTACTATAGCATCAAACCTTTTCCCCTTGTTTTCACATCAAAAGATGTAGTTTCACAGTAATGCTGCCACCTGCTGTGAATGCTCTACTTGATATAGACAAAAGTCAAATTAATTTGTTATATAGGTAAATGCACACTGAAATGCACACTTAAATGGATTCTTTTGTTCTGCAGCTTCCATAATTTTTTTTTTTTTGACAGAGCTGTCTTGTCTCAGGCAGTTTTTAAGGCCTGTTTTAAATCACATAATAACAGTAAAAAGCTATATAAACAATTTGTGACACTGACTACATTAATCACATAATAACAGTAAAAAGCTATATAAAGAAACAATTTGTGACACTGACTACATCTTAGTGTAGTGTAGGACTCCAATCAAATTTATTTGATAAGATAGATTGAAAGGAAGTGAATACAATAGATCTAATGTTAGCTGAATTTCATAAAAGGAATAGTATTGCCTGCCTAGGAATTTATTTGTTCTCCTGGAGAAAAATGAGATGGAAAAATTGTAATGTGAATAAGGAGATGATTGAGGGGGACATGACAACAATCTTGGGAGGTGGAATACTGAAAGGGAGGAAGATTAATAGTGGAGTTTCCCCAGTACTGGTTTGGAAACAAGGTTAATATTTTTATGGATGACTTCTGCCTGGAAAGGAGGAGTGCATTGATGAGATATACTGATGAGTCTAAACTGGGAGACACCATCACTACAGAGGAGACTCTGATTGTCATGTAGGAAGAAACAGATGGCTTTTGGAAACAGAATAAGGGAAAAGTGATAAAATACAATAGTGCAGGTTTCAAGCCTGTGCCTAACAGGACTTTTTTTTTTTTTTTTTTTTTCTTTTTTTTTTTTTAAATTTCTTTCTCCCCCCCCTGTGAGTCCTCAGCTGGAAATGGTAGAGGAAGATAAATGCAGCTACTAATCAGGATTGTGCTGCAGCTGTGAAAAAGCAAATGGAAACCTGAGATGCCTCAGGTGAATATTTGCCACAGAGGGAGAAATTAAAGTTGTTTATCCAAACTGACTGCTGGATAGAGCTGTATTGGAGCTTAAGCAGAGAAGAACTACCAGAACAATATGGCAGAGGAGTGCTCATCTTATAAGAGGAGAGTAAAAATGTTTGCTGTGTTTAGACTAGCAAAACAAAAGCTCTTTAAACAAGGCAAACCAAGACAGCAGGTTTGTGTTTCTGATCACTTAATTATTTAATGTTTATTAAGGTTGGGAAATGCTTGTTCTTCAGAACCAGCTATCTGATCCATTCACTTATCCTAATCAGCAGCCTTCAGAGTTTAGTGACCCTGGAGATGCAACTCTTGGTGTTAGCACTTAGAGTTAACGGGTTCCAGTTGCAAATCTTAGTTTGAACGGCTCATAAACTGCCTGACTCCTGGAGACCACGTACAAAAGTGAAAGCCACAAGATGGTGCTGACACTCCTTTGCATGGTTAGAAAACACTAACCAAGCTGCAGAGCAACATGCAGCGGCTCGGGTGTATCTGGACAAAATTTCCATGGTGCTTGGTGCGTATTAACCTGTTAACAGGCAATAAAGTCAGAGTCTGAGTTCGGTCTAGAGTTTGTAGTTACGCATGGATTTCTGTTAAGGAGTC